>NC_056737.1:1836799588-1836812088 GCF_019279795.1 Protopterus annectens | reverse complement strand
ACTAACAAATTCCATGCTGCAATCTATGCACTGGAGAGAGACTGAGAGTGTGAGTGAGTGAGAGATTGAGAGAGAGAGAGAAAGAGAGAGAGAGTGTGCATATAAGGCATAGAAAAAAAAATAAAAAACAAACCATTCAGAAGAGTCTGCATTTCCCGAATAGGTATGTGAAGTATATATGCATGTAATTGACTGTAGTACTTGGTCCATAATAATGGGATAGATGATGCGGCATGATTTATATGTGCCTTCAGGTGTTGTAATGATGTTCAGCTGAACAACTGCTAAGGACACTAGAGTCCGTCCCTGTGGGTAGTGGGCATACCCGTCAACCGTGCTGAGCAGCACTGACTGATAAGATGTAAGCCATCATAGTGTGTGTTGTGTAATGGGAAGTATGTATATTACATGGCCAATAGCTGGTGGTGGAACTAATACCATAATGATGGACATATGGGTTCCACAGCCTACTTCTTGCAGGATACTCAGGTTAACCTGTATTGTGGCATGCAGGAATGCCATACGTGTGTAATAGGGTTACCTGCAATCTGGCCCTACATATACCCCCTAATGTCAGGCTGTGTCCATATGTGGCACCTGTCTGTGTTGTAGCAAGGCAGAACAGTGCAGCTGTGCAGGAAGGTGTTGTGAGATTGTGGACCTGATGTCTGAATGTACCCCACATATAGGTATGCATATGTGTGCACACACATATCTATATCTATATATATATATATATATATATATATATATATATATATATATATATCTACAGGTATGTCCACAAATATATAGATACCCATCTGTAGACATATATATATATATATATATATATATATATATATATATATATATATATATATGTGTGTGTGTGTGTGTGTGTGTGTGTATATATATATATATATATATATATATATATATGCACATATATATATATATATATGCACATATATACAGCATCACATATATCTACACATATATAGATATATACCTATATGCACATGTCTACATATATACAAACACACACACAAACATATATGTATGTAAATACATGTCCCCTATATTACTACCACAGTGCTGCATGCTATGTGTGAGGAAACAGCAACATAGCAATACGCACAGATATCTACAGCTGTCAGTGTGTGCAATATGGATGGGTATGTCACACATGAACCTTTTGCTGGGACCACATTGCCCTTGTCTGTGAAGTATGGAATGGGAATATGGGGAAGTATGGCAGGTAAAGGTGTGGAGGTGGTCAGGGTTGGTAGATATAGAGGACAGCCTACAGGGGTGGTATGTGAAACATGTGGTGGGTAAACACCCTGGATGGTGTGTGGGTCTGTGATGTGGACGCCCCATGGGCCCCAATACGGACACAATGGGAACAAGCTTCCCACCCACTGCTACTCACAACAGCAGTCCATGTCGCAAAGGTGCATGGCCTGGCGGCTGAACAGGAGGAGTATGTGGGCCCTGTGAATGTGTACTGGGTGCCTCAAGGTGATGTAGCACATCCCACATGTGTCTGTGGAGCTTGTTATGGAACAGACCCTGAACCTGACCTCAGGGGACAGGAACATGTATGTGTGTGCCCCTGGGGGGGGGACAACATTTCTTGGTTGGTTCCACCTGACGGTATTGCTGGACTAGTACATGAGGAGACCCCAGGGTGGGTCACACATGTGATGTGGCCTGGTAACATGAGCAGATGAGTTTGGAGAGGTAGTTCTGCTGGAAAATAGTACATATACATGCTATTGTGTCACTGTTATAGTACATACGTCAGTAGTAATAGTCTACACAATCCCAGAACATGTCCAACAGCATGCATAGATAACCGCAATAACACAGAATGTCAGATATGCAGCAAACACATAGCAAGCATACTACAGGCATATATGGAACCATTGTGGCCCTGACAATGGCATGCAGGTGAATAGTCTGTTACAGGCCAGCAATGATAGTGTCCACACAGGGAACATGGCTACAAACACATTGCAAAAATCGTGGTACAGTACAATATCTGCCCCACTGGTAGGTTTGCTGTAGCCATACCTATTGAGTTGTGTGTATAGTTTGTTGTCACTGATATGGTGGGGAGTGACAGTGATGTGTATTAAGAATTGTGGTAACCTGGCTGCATAACTTGCTCACACCTGTGTCCATCTTTATATCTTTCAGGCACGATGTCCCATGGAAGGCTGCCCTCCTACACAGCAGCTGAAAATGAAATCCTGCTGAATGAACTCATACAGCAATATGTGATCTTGTTTGGCCAGGCCGCCCATGATCAACAGGAGCAGACCACCTTGTGGAAAGACCTAGTGCACATGGTCAATGATGTCGGACTGCACAACCACAGTTAGGAGCAGGTCCAGCATCAATGTTCTGACCTGCTTTGCTATGCCTGTCAGCTTGCTGCTGCAGTCTGGGGGATCACCTCACCACGGGGGGCATGCCATCCATCCCCCTGACACATGTGGAGGAGCTCTTGGCCAGCCTCGTGGCACCTGCTTGTCCGGCCAGCCACCAACCGCCAGACACCTTTGTGGAGGTGGCTGCCACCCACACACCGGCCGAGGAGCATGCAGGTAAGGCCACAGGGCACATCAGTAGACCACTGCTGCGTATATATCCACATCGGGACAGGTAGATCATGTATATCTGACATGTCATAGATATAGTTTGTTGCTGCATAGTAGTGATAAACAGATGTCCATATGTGGTAGTATTGTGGAAATGTACTGTTGATGTATTGTGATACTGCAGCCACCCTGTAGCAATGCCACAGGTGTGGCCACTGACTTTGCATCTCTCACCCTCTTATGTAGGTCCCTCCAGGATACCACCAAGGCAGCAGCCTGTAGCTGGTGAGTATGGTTTATGTACATGCTTGCCAATACACTGAGCATGTAATGGCAATGGTATATTCCATGCACACATCTAACACACCTACCCAGAAAGCATGCTGTACATGTGCATGTATTATTGCTGTGAAATGCACGGCATCATGGGGGTGACCATGATGGGGTATTGGAAGGGTATGTCAGACACCTGCATGATAACTAACATCCTGTCATTGTGGAATGTGTCCACAGGGAGTAACATAATGGTGGGAGACATGGCCTACAGTAGGGACATGTTTGGAACAACACCCATATACAGTGCAACACTAGTGTATATACCTGTAGGACAATGGCAACTTCTGCAGAGATGCACTATGGCATAAGGCATTACAGTGGTCTACATTATCAACTGGGGCTAGGCTGTAACATGTGGTGTTCAGTGTATGGGACACTGCAAAGTGACACATGTGTAGGGCTTACTTGTCATGCATCTGCAAAAAGGCTGAAGGAGGGGGGTATCAGCATGACACACCAATGCACTGCAGAAGGGATCCTAAGGATGCTATGAATGACTGTAGCTGCACATAGTCAGGTTCAGGACTTGTGGCAGATGTGACCCTACCCCCACAGCAATAGTGATGGCAGTGTGTGAACACCAATGGATGTGCACATGAGTAGACCTTGCAATCATGCAGATTAGGGGGAAATGTGTAAGGCAGACTGAACATACACTGGCAAATGCAGATGGCCCACGCTGGTATACCCCTGCCAGGAGTAGTGACTGCTGTAGTACACACAACAAGAGGTGAAACAAACCATCATGATAAGGGTGTGCACACATATGCCTACACGGTGTGTATGCATCACAGTCAGCATCCGCACACCTAACACATTCTGTAGACACTGCATGTGAAAGTACAGGGCATATGTCACATATCAGGCTCATGTACTGTTAAGCTATGTGGTGATGTGGTCCCATGGCAGATCAAG
This sequence comes from Protopterus annectens, assembly GCF_019279795.1. Classification (NCBI taxonomy): domain Eukaryota; kingdom Metazoa; phylum Chordata; order Ceratodontiformes; family Protopteridae; genus Protopterus; species Protopterus annectens. The sequence goes on along the minus strand of NC_056737.1, from coordinate 1,836,808,249 downwards.
GATGGGTGCATCATATCAGTAGGGTGTGTACCCCTCATAGCCATGGTATGCTCTGATGGTTGTCAGTGTAAGAGTATTGGATTGGTTATACATGGTTCGCTGATGTTGAGAGCTGTAAATCAGACATCAGGCATTCACAAATGACATCTGTCCACATATTATCCCAGGTATGTGTTGCTGGAAAAAATAGGGGCTGTGAGCATTAAAGCTGACATAACTGACACAGTAGTACACATTCAGCAATGGGCTGTACACCTGTGATGTGTGGTGCACAGGACATGGCAGGATGCAGAACAGGTGCACAGCAATACTGTGTACATGGGTGCAGTGGTATCCAGTGGAAGGGGCATCACCTAGTGACACAGCACATGCATCACACACATGTATACTGTTGCTAGCATGGATTGACTATAGCTGCACTGCATGCTGTTGAGTACCATATGTTATGCATGTTGACATATGGGTAATAGCAGGAGTGTGTGTACTACCATTATGCAACCTCACCTGTATGTATGTGTGTGCATCCTGGTGGGTAGTTAGTTTGTCTGTAGGGTCACTCTGGTGAAGTAGAGGGAGGTTGATGCATGTAAGGTGCATGTGTGTGTGTTTGTGTGGCTCGCCATGTAGGTACATGTGTGATTGTGGGGTGTTCATACAGCAGTACCTCCCTTTGGGACTGTGCAGTACATGGACATGGACTGCCATATTACACACCAGGAATACTTGTCATATATGTAATCACAGGACACCTGATAGTATAATTTGGTCTGTAGCATGGAACAGGCATTGAGAGGGAAGGTAGACACCAGGTACACCCTTAATATCGCATTCAGCAGAAAGGTCACCTACAACCCACGTATGCAGCACTACAGATGCATTGGGGAAGTACTAGTCAACACCAGGGATTGTATCCATATATTACAGTTGTCACATGATAGGCTGATTGAGCAGCATATCTGGCATGTACTGAGCATTACATACACATGACACACCAATGCGTGATATTATGGTAGCCCACACATATAGGGGCCATGCTCATGATGTCCGGACATACACAGGGTGAACACCGAATGACAGCAGTGAGGCTATCTAAAACAACTACACACAGGTCAGGCAGGTAATGTAGTAACAGGTCTTGTGTTGTGATCGCTTGAGTTAGCATTTAGAGGTCTGATATGTTAATGAGTGTTATCAATGTGTGTATGTTACCAAGTGTGATGCAGGATGGGGTACACATGGACATATATGTGGGACTGTCTGTAAATTCACAGACAGGTAGGTATTAGAGTGGTGTGTGTGTGTGTGTGTGTGTGTGTGTGTGTGTGTGTGTGTGTGTGTGTGTGTGTGTGTGTGTGTGTGTTTGTATACTGTTAGGCATTGCTGTACAGGTTTTAAGGTGCATTTATTGTTTTCCCCCACATGTGGCGAGGTGGGTCAGGGTACCTCCTGCATGTAATCTGATGTTGCCGTCCATACAGACATCGAAAATTATGATAGTAGTGTTGAGGCACAGGTAGGATTGTCAGGGGCTGACACTGCACCACAATTTGACATCCCCCTTTTAGCCACCCCAACCCGGCACACAGTTTCAGTACCTATACATACCCCATCACCAGTGACCATAGTGGAGGGACAGCTGACATTTGGTGGCAGTGCACAGGAAAGTGTAGTAACCATGCCTACTGTGTCTTGTTGCAGCAGGCATAGTCGGATGTCTGGCAGGGCACCACATAGGGAGATGTCCTAGGGTGCTCATGATAGGGCTGCTGGACATCATGCCCCTGGCAGAGGTGACATAGTTGGTACCAGCAGGTGCATGTTTCAGGCTGTCATGGTGGCACAGGCATGTATAGAACATTACACCAGACAGGGCCTGATTCTGCAGAAAGCTGCTTTCAAATCTGCAAGTGACAACTTCTGTGAACTGTCTAGTGCCATCCGTGCTTATGGATAGATGGTCTGGTGAGATGATGGCCCTCAATGACCACGGTATGTCTGTGCTTGCACGTATGCTGGGGGTGAGGCGACGGCCACGTGGATGTAAGCCAGCAACACCAACAGCTGGCAGTCAACGTGGATGTGCTAGGACACGAAAAGGCTCCTGTAGTGGCAGTACCAGCCCCAGCAGTGTGGGGGGTGCCGTCCACACCACAGCACAGCAGGCCACATGCACATGGTCCTGGCCTGTCCCAGGAGGGACCTGGTACCAGTGGACATTTGTCATCGTCAGTTGAAAATGGCACATCGAGGCCTATACCTGGACATGCCCATGGAACCCTCGGCAGGTACAGTCCACGTGTCCATGGCCGGAGGCAGTGAACTGCACACCCTGCTGGGTACGGTCTGCAGCTGTCCATAAACACCTGTGTAGGGCAGCCACATGGCAGAACTGTGTGCACACATACCCACACTTGCCAGAACACAATGGGTATCCCATGCCTATCAACCCATTTGTACAACACTGTTGTGATGGTACTGCAAGGGTCATGTAGCCAGTATGGAGAAGAGCTTAACAGGGTGCATGTAATGTCCCATACAGTAGCATCCACAACTGGCTATGGAAATCGGTGTTGTGGTTGTGAAGTCCCACATGGAATTCCCACGTACAGGTGTGCTAACACACAGACACTGCTATACTCAGTCATGCATACATACATGTGTCAGTACTGGGGTGCATCTCTGCAGGTGGTCATAGCTGTTTACCTAGCTATTGTCCAAGGTGAGATGGATTGTGTAGGGGTTGTGTGCACAGTGGTATCCTGCCACCTGACATGTGGCAGCAGGCAAGCCATTGACAGACGCTAACTGTGGCAACCCTCACGGTAGAAGTGACATGCATCAGCCATTCTGCCAGGTACCTCCTGTACATGGCCACTGAGGTGATCAAGTTGACATGCATGCAACATGCATTATAACACATGGTTAGTGTCTGTGATGGAGACCTGTACCCAAGCATGTTCAGTTGACTTTGGTAGTGTAGTGGAGTTACCCGTGGCATGTGGTGCATACAAGGTGTTATCTCCAATATGTGCCAGTTCTTACACAGCTGGAGAGACATGTCAGTGTCAGTCAAGCTTAGGATGCCTGTACATATCCCAGTGGGATACCTGCCATCTGCACATCTGTACAGGGACTGACAGTCATCCACTTGGCAAGTAGCTGTGCCGTAGGATGAATGTGTTGACAGATGTTTGACAATAATATGTATGTCATAACTACATGTCAGGAGCCCTCACTATCATGTGCTGCACAGATGGTAGTCTACAGTTACATTCCACATGTCAAATCATTACCCAGTAGGGGTTATATACTGTGACACAGCTCACGCACCAGGGATACAACATGGAGGCCTCAGAGTCCAGCTATGCGTGCAGGTGTGGCTGTTGTCAGTACTACATTTAGCTCTCTACTCTTGCATAGGTAGGCACTGTCAACAGTAGTACCGCCATCATATACTACATGACAGTATGACAGCACATACCCTGGGCTACGACCCCTGTGTGTAACAAAGTCACATGGATAACAGTGCTGTACAGGCCTCATATGTCTGTGTCCCAAACATGACACTCACACCCCTTGCTACTGCAATGACAGCACATAGGTGTATGCATTGTACATGGCATTACATACACTTATTACAGATGTCATTACCCTGATATGTTATCAGACTGGGTGGTGTGAACTGGTTACCAGGGCTAAGCCATGCTTAGCAGGTATCAACATTGCTGCAATATAACAGCGAAGCTGATTTGAGCATGGATGAGGGAAGCCTATACTGTGAAAGCGCCCGTACGTTTACCCATAGCTTAACACTGCTTAGCTTCACGCAAACCTGCACAAACGAGGTTAAATCTGCTCAAAACTGCCTTAACCACTTTGTATCCAACAACCCTTGTTCTGCCAGCAACAAAATGAACAGCCCTTGCAGGTCCTGAACCCAGGACTTTGTACACTAAAGTCACAACACTTATCCACTACACCATCACCAGTGTGAAGACAGCTGTTGTTTTTCAATATTACTGTCAATACACATATTGATTAGTATTGAATAATTGCCTTAACTACCACAATTGTGTAGTGCTTGTTATTAATATGACTGTTGCATCGCATATGTTGTTTTAACATAATGTACACATAGCAGATACATACGGTGAGGTACATCTGGGAGAGTATACTCAACCGTGAGGTTTACACATGACAGGAATATGGATATATACATATAATAGATTGATATATGTCTACATGTACATACACATGTATATTCATGCATATGTCTGTATACACATCTGTATAATGCGACATATATATGGCCATGTCTACATCTCTTCTTATGTTCATATATGTATATATACATACAGATATATATATATATATATATGTGTATATATATATATATATATATATATATATATATATATATATATATATATACATATCTAGATATATGCATATATAGCTATATATATATGCACATCCTGTGTGTACAGATATGCTTATTAATGCAGATATAGCTGTAGATATCTATGACTATATGTGCATACATATCTATTCTGATATATGTCTATATATGTAGATATCCATAAGTATATGTGCATATGTTTCTCTATCTGTATATCTGTAGACATATATTGCTGTCTATATGTATATATCTGAGTGTTTATATGTATATGTATATATATATATATATATATATATATATATATATATATATATATATATATATATACATATATATATATATATATATATATATATATATATATATATATATATATATATATATATATATATATATATATATATATATACATACACATATACATCTATGCATGTCAGTATGTATATGTGTATATATCTATATAGATATTTGGATAATTATATATACATTTATGTCTAACATATGTCCTGAACATGGAGTGGAGCCCTACCTCAGCCCTAAAAGTCCCAACCTTTTAATGCAAGGGGATGTCAGGTATGTAGTGCAGGTGTATATGTAGACTATTGCTACTGTGATAGGGGTTGTCTTCACAGACATATTGTGTGTGGGAGATCACATCTGCTTTTAACATGTGAGCCATTGGCTACTGACATCCTAAGGGCATCATAGTACAGTACCACTGCTAGCACAGTAATTATCCTGTGGACTACAGCAGAGATAAGGCCAATAAATGTGGACAGTCTGACACACTCTGGTCAGTCCAGAGGTATACACAGAACCCCTTAGTGCAAGACATGTAGACCAAGCCTGACAATGTGGATGTTAACAGCCATGTAGATGGGTATAACACATAAATACTGGTATACATTTGCCCCCACAGGTTATGCATTCACACACCCCTGTCTGTCCTGACACATAATAACCGCTGATACAGAGGTGCCATGACCACATACTAACCACTAGTCAGTGATATGCATCTGTACAGCATCCCACTGCTTTGTCTGACATATATGACTGTTATGGTGGCCTGGCAGAAGTACATCTGGCAAGTATCTGGACAAAACATCATACTGGGTAAGTACACTAAGCTGCTAGGCATGTAACAAAGCACTGTACAAGCTACAGGCAGACTGCCACATTACTGGACTACATTTTTTATGGGAGACTACACATGTACCTGCATATATAGCAGTCTCTACAGGTATGTCACAGCACAGAGTAACAGACACCTGTGTGAAAGTGCCTAACCACAACCAATGTGAACACAGCCACATATGGTAGCTAGCATAATATTTCAGTATATGGGCTATCTGATGAACACCATCCTCATATGTGACACTCACACACTAATGCTACATATACTGGGCCACTACACAGTGTGGTCCGATGCATGTCTATGGTATGGGACATGTGTGTGTTTGGTCCTACAAACATGTAAGCCAATAGGGTACCATACAGTGGAGCAGCATGCAACATCAGATAGAACAGGACCAAGAGCAATGACATTTACCACAGTCTGTACACAGGCCAAGGTACATATGTACAATACACACACTGTTGACAATCACCATAAGTAGGTAGTAAGTAAACCATAAAAATCACGGTAGTCCACATTGCAATAAAGGCTGTCTTCCTGAAATCCAAAAAGGTTCACCACGACCACTTCCAAACGTCAAAAAAGTATCACAAAACTCTTTTATTAAACAAATACATATGGGTTTAGCGCTTTCATCTCCACACTGGAGACCTCATCAGAACCATGTATCAAACTCATTGCAAACCTTATATACATATAAAATTTAAATGAACCAATCGATGCAAGTGAACAATTAATCAATAAAACAATAAAACAATTATGCAGTATACATCTGTATACACGAGGTATAACTGACCATATAACGTTAAGTAAATAAATAAACATCCAACTGTGCTCACGTGGATAAAACTTGTGTTATGACATTAAAACTGTTACGTTCACACATAGTATAAGTACACAGACCTCAGTACTGTACACACAACCATAGTATGCCCAGGTTATGTCCTCAAAGAGAACCCCTACTATACATAACATGTGTCACAGTCTGATATCCCACTGGCTTGTTATCAGATGTGATGTCAATAAATTATGGTGTACAGGACATATGCACCTCTTACTGCATAACATATGTACACAGATTGACAGGGTTGTGGCTGGAGGCACACACACAAGACCAATATTGACATGTTGTTGTGATAACCTTATACATTTACTGTTGAAACAGGGTTTGTTGCAACATATGTCCTATGAGGGATATGAAGTCAGTAACTCTCATGTCTGTTACCATGTACTGTCTGCAATCCTCACACTATGCTTCTGCAGTTCACAGATAGGTGCTCTGTGGGTAACACAAGAAACAAAAGGCACCACACACTGCCCAGTCTGCAGATGACCCTACAGATGGGGGTTTCCTCAGAAACATAGCACTGACATAACAGGTATTAAAACATGTAGAACAGCCATATCCACACACACCCTGTTAAACCAACATTACTCCAAATGCAGAATAGCAGCACTTACATTCTGTAGTCATGTCAGGCACATATCCCTCATGTGTGTTGTCCTGTTTTCACAGTGTATGTTGTTAGAGGTAAATCCCCAATCCATCTGCGATGCTGTTTGCCAAACAACAGATCTAGGTCCTGCTCACAGTGAATGAAAAGGCCCAACACCAACATGATGTTCCTAGATATTGGAGTGTGTTTCCATGCAATTGGCTATGGGAATGTTACCACAGCTGTTCCACATGCATTCAGTTAGAGGAGGGCTGCACTTCATGCAGAGGCCATCAGCTGATCATGAGCATCACTTACAATACACATGCTGCTGCCTAAGCAAAGTAGGTTTAAGTCTCCAAATCCACCAGAGAGGGAGTGAGAGAGGCAGACAGAGGCAAAGATAAGTCAGGGAGGGGTGGGAGAGTAAAACTTAAGCAGGTTTGTGTCACACACCTACCAGTACAGGGTATCAAACCCCTGACTGACTATGTATTGCTATTGCATGTCTATGCAGTTATTGGATGCCCCACATAGGTTACATGTTGAGGAGCTCTCCAAACATATATGTGATGGTGAGTGACATCTGCAACAGTGATATGGTAGCTATACGGTAGGTGTAGTACACATTCCTGTCCACATGAACAGGTGTCAGCGTCAACACAGCCACACTTTCTCAGGGACCCACAGACATTGATGCACTTGGCAGGGTCAGAAATACAACTCCTCACTAGTTAGATTGCACCAATACAGCACTGTGCAGGTATCACATGCACCACAGGGTTTATCCAGAGGTTTATGGGCAAAGGGTATGTGGAGGTGTCTAACATCAGACAGCATGCTTCAGTATGCAAATGGGGGTTGCAATGAGTATGAATGTAGTCACAGGCATCATACACCACACACACAGATGCAGGGTGCCAGTACTGACATGCATGGGTGCATTGCTTCACGGTTGTGCAGTGGTTGACTGTGCCAGATGGCTATACAAGGCTAGGTGATGGGTATACCTTGGCATCAGGTCACATGACAATGGTCTGCAGTGCGGCTCAGGAGTGTACTGTCTGGATTGCCCCAAACAGGTGGGTATTGTATTCAACATCCAGTCACCTGGGTAACTATTGTTGCTATGCATTGCTTGCCATGTATGTGTTCTTTAGTCCATGACATGGATGGTGTCTTGGATGTGCACACGTCTCACATGCATGTACAGTGACATGTGGAACTGTACCTGGGGTGTCTGGCCCATGTTGTTTACACAGATTGTTATCATCAGATGTGCCAGTCCTGACCTCATGTGGCAGGAACTGGTAATGAACAGCAAGCTGATCCTGCACCTACATTGATAGCATGATACAGGGATTCCCTGGTGTCAGTGGTATCTGTCCATACAGGGCATGGGTTTAAGGCATGGTATGTCCTTTGTGGGTCACATTTGATGGCACCATAGGTGTTGCAGGTGTCCAGTGGGGAACATAGTGAAGGTGCACTGTCTGCATATACGTGCCTATTGGACTGATGGGCAGGGTGTCATGCCCTCTGTAGCCCACTACAATCACACCATGGTTACTATCAGTGGGCAATATGCAGGGTACTACCAACATAGTGGCTGTTGCCTAGGCAAGTGTGTGTGTGTGTATGAGATATAGGTTGAGAGTGTTCTCTGGGTAATACAAGGGTTGTTAACTTTG
>NC_056737.1:1836754588-1836794588 GCF_019279795.1 Protopterus annectens | reverse complement strand
ATATAGCCCAACAGGCATGCCATTACAATCTTTCAGATGGTGACACATATTACCACCATACATTTACAATGGCTTATTGCTAGCATGTGTTATACTGGTGAGAATTGTTTTTGGCACTGCAGTTGTGAGGACTTGGCCCTGTCATCAGCAGTAGTGGGCAATGGCCACCAGGTCATACTTCATCATGCATACATACTGACCATTCTCACACAATATAAAACACACACCAACCTAACACACACATACCTGAATATTGTGCAAATGCTACAATCTATCCTGCTACCTTGGCCACCTCTGGGCATCTGTGCTCCACTGGTATTATTCCTACACATTTCTACATAGGGTTGCGGGGGGCACACCTGACTGTTATGGCATTTGTACGTTGGATTGGGGGGGCACACCAGACCGTTACTACATTTCTAAATAGGTTTGGGGGGCACACCTGACTGCTACTACATTTCTAAGTAGGATTGGGGGCAGCACACCTGACTGTTGATACATTTCTACACAGGATTGGGGGAGGGTGCACACCTGACTGCTACTACATTTCTATGCATGATTGAGGGAGGGGGCACACCTGTCTGTTTCTACATTACTACACAGAGGTTGGGAGGAGGCACACCTGACTGTTACTACATTCCTACGCTGGATTGGGGGAAGGGGCACACCTGACTGTTTCTACATGTCTACATAGGATTGGGGGTACACCTGACTGTTACTACATGTCTACATAGGATTGGGAGGCACACCTGACTGTTTCTACATGCCTACATAGGATTGGAGGAGCACACCTGACTGTTACTATGTCTACATAGGATAGGGGGTACACCTGACTGTTTCTATATTTCTACACAGGATTGGGGTGCACACCTGACTGTTACTACATTTCTACATAGGATGGGGGGGGGCACACCTGACTGTTTCTACATTTCTACACAGGATTGGGAGGGCACACCTGACTGTTACTACATTTCTACATAGGATGGGGGCACACCTGACTGATTCTACCTTTCTAGACACAATTGGTGGCACACCTGACTATTTCCACATTTCTACACAGGATTGGGGGGTACAACTGTTTCTACATTGGCTGGGGGGCACACCTGATACTTGTACACATTTGCTATGACTGTACTGGTATGTCAGGTACTCCATTTCATTCTGTATTCTAACTTATCATGCTGACTAGAGGGATATCAGTGTACTATAGGTCTTAGGTTTGATTGGCCTACATATTAGTTTCTGACTTCCTACCCTTCAGAACTAACATCCCACTGCCTGACCTGATGTAGTCTGTCTGTGCAGGCCTGGAGGGGGGTTAACCATAGGCATTATTCAGAGGCCATAGCACAGCCTTTGTTTGTATTTGTCTACACCTGTCCTGCTGGCTGAGACTGTTGTTGGGTATGTGAACCTCCCTGACTGGCTTGTGTGAGTCATATGGACACACATGTGGCCCAGCACATTTCCTCCAGTGGATTTTGTCGCTCTGGGTAGTACTGGCTACTATGGTGACACCAGTATTTGTTACAGATCTCATGGTGCCACTATAGGTGTCTACTATCTGCTGGCATACCATTTAGCCACCCCATTCCCTTGCATGCTCATATTCATACCATAGAACAGGTAACAACACATACTACTCCATTCACAAATTGGTAGGTTGAGTGACTTACCTTGTGGGTGTGTCAGTATTGAGGGTGGTGCTGCAGAGCTGTCTATGTCAGATGCACATAGTACACTCCCTACACATGATTGAGCACAGGTAGTGTCATGTTTGGCATCCCTTTTACTGTATGTGCGAGTCAGAGAAAGGTGCCATTCCTTGGGTCCCTACTGTGTCAGTGCATGTGCGATATATTGCCTCTTTGCAAAGGCCAGGGCATACTGGGCACACCTCCTTCTGCCTACTGGGGTAGGTTCAGGTTGTTCCTCCTCTGAGTCACTCTGTGCCTGTGCAGGTCTTGGCAATGGTAGGGGGCTGTGTGGCCTTGCCCGTGCTGTTCCTGCTGCAGCTGTTTCTGCAGGATCATATTGTGTAGCATGACACATACGATGACAATTTGGGTACATGTAGCTGGTGAGTACTGGGAGCCTCCACTGGATGTGTCCAGGCACCTGAACTGTGACTTCAGCATCCCAAACACATGCTCTATTATAATTCTGGTCTGTGCGTGCACCTCATTATGGAGTTCTTGTTCAGGTGTGTGTGCATTTCTGATGGGTGTCATCAGCCATGGCTCCAGTGCATAACCAGCATCTCCCACTAGGTGACCGTAAGGGATGTTCCCATTGGCAAATCTCTGGTACAGCTGCATCAGATGCCAGGTGTAGGAATCGTGATAGCATCCAGGGCAGCCAGCACACACATTCATTATTATGCCTTGGGCATCACACATGACCTGGCAGTTGATGGAGGGGAAGCCCTTGCGGTTGATGTAGACCCTACCCCACTAACCGGGTGGTGCTTTGATGCATATGTGCGTGCAGTCTATAGCACCCACTACCTCAGGGTTTTCTGCTATTTGGTGGAACAGATGCATATTGCTGGCCAACGCCTCACGGGTGTTGGGGAAATATATGTGCTCAGTGGCATGTGCTGACATGGCATCCAGGAGCTGGTGGAGTATCCTGGATGCTGATGCCTTGCCTGTGAGATCCCCATAATATCCCCAGTTGGCCTTTGGAAGGTACCTGTATCTAGTATTCTTAGGCCTATGCATACCTTGGTATCCACTGGGATGGGTTTCCCTCTGTTAGTTCTGTGTGTCAGGTGTGGCCAGCACAGCTCAACAATTTCTGTAAGAGGTCCCTGTCCACCCTGTAGCACTCCACTATCTCTAGCTCATGTAGCCCCTGGTAGGTTACCCTGGGTCTGTACACTCTTCTCCATCTCCTCACTCTGGGTTGGTCAACAGCATTCGCACCCTCACCACCCTCATCCTCTTCCACATGTTGTATGATAGCTATTGCAGCCCCTATCATTTTGTTGTTTTGTGTGTTAAAAGGTCTTTTGTATATACTGGTGGTGTGGAGTATGGGAAAAAACAGAGAGGAAAGGTGTTTGCATAGTTTATAGTAGTGTTATGGGCATGGCTGGTCTGCTGCCTGTGTAATTGGCTGATTCTGATACATTTCACCTGCCAGCTCTGCTAGTTCTCCTAGATTACCTTCCTACTGCTCTTTTCCCTTCCCATTGTCTTCCTGTTTAAGCCCGGGGGCGCGCTGTGCAAACACAGTGCTCAAATGTGCACAGAGCTGCTATTTCCTGGTTTACTTTTTTTTCCTTTAAAACCCAGTGCATGGCACGCACACCTACTTAGGCAATGTAAAGAGTGCTAGGCAGCCTCAGACACACCAACTTGTTTAGCTCTGCTAAGCTAAGAGCAAACCTGAGCCACAGGGCTCCAATCTGCTTACAGTATGCCTGACACCCCGCCTATGATGTCAGCTAACTCCTAGGCTTAAACCAAGCTATTCCTGCTCTTACACTGTTGGGTGCTGACTAGCATGCAGGGGAAATCTGGGATTCAGTATCATTCCCCTCGATTGCCTGCTGATGCATTGTTACATGTCCCACCTTAGCAACCACTATTCACTGGCCATGTTGCCTTCTGCCTGCCATTCAGTATAATGGCAAAATAGTTATTTTGGTTAGACTGTTTATTTTATGTTTTTTTCTTATTTTCCACACGATCTTGTTTGCGCACCTCTGCCCTATGCTTAAACAACTGAGATCGGCTAAAATTAAAGTTGATTTTTTTAAATTTTGCTAATGTTTTCCATGCCAATGGCCTTATAGCTGGCCATTGGTATGTTTTCTACATGATATCCACCCTTTATTTGGAGCTGTCTTGGCTACATTTTGTAATTTGCAGAAAATATACTCCGTTACTGGCGGAGTACATTTCTGCAGGTTACATTAGTCCTGCACTGCCAGTTTCCAGCTTCCTGAATCACAAATTCACCTCATTTGCATGGATTTCTCCTGCAAATGAGGTAATTTGCATACAGGGGCTGAGTCCGTGCAGGACTAGTGCAGGAGCGCTCGTGCACGTCCCTTCAGGTTATTCTTGGATCCCATGGCAGACATTGCCTGCTGAAGCTCCTGCACTAGTCCTGCAAGCCGTGCAGGGCTTGCAGAATCTGGGGGTCTGTGTCGTATTCATAGTGTACATGGAAAATATCTGCATACAGGAGTCTACATGGACAGAAGGGGATGTAAAAGTCCACAAATATGAACATAACTCCCCTGAAAATGTTAGATCACATACATAAATTTGATAAACATACATTGTGGATATCTGAAAAGGAAAGGAATATGTAATATTAATAGTATATGTTTTTATAATTTTTGCATGTTTGCACTATGCTCCACATTGCGCAAACATACTTAAAAGAAAAATGAAAAAAAAAAATTGTAAAATAACATCTATAATGTAGTTTACGCAAATTTACTGTAGGACCTTGCATTGGGTTTATACAACAGTACATTTGTGCTGTTACCCAGCTTACATGGCTAAGCACTGTGTAGTTTCCAGGCTGCCAGCACAAATATGTATGCAAATGAGGTTCATTTGTTGAATTGCTAAAAGGAGCAACTATGTCCACATATCCACTTCATGTAGGCTCCTATACGGTGCTGATATTCCCACCGGATGTGGCTGACATCGGGAGGTGTGTGGTGTTACTTTTAGGATTTTAAGTGCTCAGCAGGCATCTTTGTGCAGCATGCCACATAGCTTAGAGTGTTCATGTGAACAGACTCTCCACATGACAGTGATGACGTAGGCATCTATCAATTAAAAGCGGATATATTCAATTAATAACATATACTTTTGTATAAGCTATGCTGCACGATGTGGCACATAGTGCCACACAATAACATAGACCCTTTAAATCATGTCAATTACTTCCTAGGCAGATAAACTGCATCATGATTAGCCAATCCCACATGATGGCTCTACAGCAGAACTGTATAAAGTATGAATATATCCTACCATCTGATTTTCCCTCAATATTCTGAACCATTGGACTAGAGATTTGGAAATTTTAATTGAGATAATGCTAGGAGGTGCTGCAGCTATTCTACATCTGTATGTGCTTGATGCTAAAGTCAGTGCTGCTGTTGCTGCTGACAATAGGCCTAGGCCGAGAAGGAGAAGAATGTTCAAGCCCGAGTAACCTTCCAGGAGTTACATGAGCTGGAGATTATACAGCGCTACAGGGCGGATAGGAGTGTATTACAAGAGCTCCCTCAACTCAGAGATAGAGCTAACAGATGGGAACCCATCTCAGTGGAAACTAAGGTATGTGTAGCCCTTAGGATACTAGCTAAAGATACTTTTCAAAGACCAACTGGGGACATAATGATGGTGTCACAAGCATCTGCATCCAGAATGCTCCACCAATTTCTAGATGTGTTCCCACATGCCAGTGAGCACAATTCTTTTCCCCTTGACACTGAGGTAAGGGCCAACAATATGCAACACTTCTACCATGTAGCATACTACCCTGAAGTACTGGGTGCCATAGATTGCACTCATGTATACATCAAGGTACCACCTGGAGAGCAGGGTAGAATTTATGTTAACCGCAAGGGATACCACTTCATCATCTGCCAAGTCGTGTGCAATGCCCAGGAAATTATCATGAATGTGTGTGCTGGCAACCCTGGCAGTTATCACAACTCCCATATCTGGCACACATCAGAACTTTACTGGTTGTTTGCTAGGGGGTACATCCATCAGGGCCATTCACTGGGGGATGCTGGTTATGCCCTGGAACTGTGGGTGATGACACCCATGCAAAATGCACACACAACCATGGAAAAATGCTATAATGAGACACAAACACAAACTAGGAACATCATAGAGCATGTGTTTGGGCTTCTGAAGTCACAGTTCCGGTGCCTGGATATATCTGGCTGAGCCCTGCAGTACACTATAGCCACATGTGCACATATATTCACAGTATGTACCATGCAACACAACTGATCCTGAGGAAACAGCTGCAGCAGAATCAGCAAAGGGAAGGATACACAGTCCCCCACTAGTGCCTAGGTCACCACAGCCACAGTCATAGGAGGACTCGGAGGAGGAACCCCCTGCTGATGTCCCTGTAGGCAGACATAGGCATGCTCAGTATGCCCTGGCTTTGTCTAAAAAACAATGCATAGCACATTCACTGACAACCTAGGGCCCTAGGGGCTAACACCTTACTCATACTAAAATACAGATATTAAAATTGATGCCAGCCAAATCACACATCCTGTACCTATCCATGTATTGGCTGTGTACTGCTCATATCAGACAGAGTCAGCCTTGATCTACAGTTGTGTCAACTGCTGCATTTACAAGGTTCATAGGTTCATAGGTAGGTACTAGGCTATAGGCCCGAGGGCCTACGTAAGACTAGCCAACAAGGTTCCCTGGCTTACGCCACCCAAGAAAGTTATTTACCTGTGCCACTGTCGAGCAGAGACACAGAAGTGATCACCGGGGTGTATTTCCTATTTCCCATCCACTCATCAAGATTTTTCTTGAAGAATGCTAATGAAGAACTTTGCTTGACATAGATGGGTAGCCTGTTCCAGAGTATGGGAAGTCTCTGGGACAGGAATCTATCCCTCCAGCATGTCCTGTTTATTGTGGTGACAAGGTTTAGGTCCCTAGAGCATGTAGCTCGGAGGGTTTGGGATTTCTTTAGGTGTAGCATGTCCAGCAGCTCTGGGCTTGACATAGCTTTATATGTTAGGCAGAGATCACCTTGGAGTAGGCAAAATGCTACGGAGTAAAGCTGGAATTTTTTGAGACGGTCAGTGTAGGGCATCTGTTTGAGGCCAGTAATACTCTTTGTGAGGTACATCTGTGGCCTTTCCAGCTGCTGCAGATGTTCTATGAGGTATATTCCAAAAGGGGCATTGTACTCTATAATGGGTCTAATGAGTGCCGAGTAGAGGGGAACAATGACCTCTTCTTTCCTGGATGAGAACTCTTTTATGATGAGGTGTGCCACGTAGAAGGACTTCCTGACTACTGTGGCAATGTGACTATCAAGGACAGACTACTGTCCACCTGGGTCCCAAGGTCTATTATCACACATTCGGTGTTAAGTAGACTGCTGTCTATGTAGTAGTTCATGGGTACAGAGTTTTTACCAAAGGGGATAGCAATGCACTTTTTGGCATTGAGCTTGAGGCCATGGCTCTGACACCAGACATCTGTCTCAGCGAGGCCCTTCTGTAGGATTTCCACATCATTTGGAGATTCGACTATGGTTCCTAGTTTGCAGTCATCTGTGAACTTCATTAGCCAGAGGCCTTCTGTGTTAGCCTGTACTTCAGAGAAGTAGATACCAAACAGGAGAGGTCCCATGACTGAACCCTGTGGTACTCCACTTGTCACTGGTTTGAGTTCAGATTTGGAGTGTGCAACTTTTACAGTGTGGGTTCTGTCAGTGAGCCAGTTATCAACCCATCTTGTGATGTAGGGATTTATACCTAGTTTAGTGAGTTTAGCTAAAATTCCAGAATGGGGGATGGTGTCGAAAGCCTTGGCGAGGTCAAGATAGGCTGTGTGAACCACCTTACCCCCATCTACAGCTTTGGTGACTGCCTCAAAGAAGTCGATCAGGTTCAAGAGGCATAATCTGCCTTTCACAAACCCGAACTGGGTGGGATCCAGAGTTTGGAGGGTACCAATGTCTTTGTTTATGAGTTCCATGATGATACGTTCCATGGCCTTGCAGACCAGGCTCATCAGGTTAATAGGGCGATAGTTCCCTTGATCAATGATGGCTCCCCCTTTGTGGAGTGGGATAACTGTTGCTGTACACCATTCAGTGGGCATAAAGCCTGATGTGAGGCTATGATTGAACATGGTGCTTAGGTGGGGAGCCAGTTCATTCTGAAGTTCGTGTAAAATTCAGCCTGGGATGTTGTCCGGTCCCATTTATGCTGTGTTGTTGGCTTTAGAGAGTGCAGCTTTTACCTGTGTAGTTGTGATTACAGGGACTCTGCATTCTTCCTGTGTAGATATGGGCCCTTTAGGGGGTGATGGGGGGGTAAAGTTAGCACTGAACCTATCTGCCAGGATGTTGGCAATATCAGTTGGTTCTGTAATTACCATGCCATTGTGCTGTAACTCAGAGCAGATCTGGTTATTGCCGTTGAGATTCTTGACATAGCTATAGAATGCTCTGTGGTTGTCCTTAGAATCAGTGGTGATTTTGTTTTCATAGCTAGCTTTGGAGGATCTTATAAGGGATCTCAGCTTCTTACTGAGGCTGACCAGGGAGCTCCTCCATTCATGGGATTTTACTCTCTTTTGCAACAATTAATTCCTTCTGTTGTGCAGTTTGTTTATGACAGGGGACCACCAGATTGGCTTCCTTTTTTGGAGGATAGCGTCTTGATTCTGTTTGGGATAGCACGATCCATGCACTCGTGTAAGTGCTTATAGAGTGCATTTGTGTAGGATTCAGCAGTCGTAACTGTATTGTCCATCTACATGGGTGTCATGAAGTTCACCACTTCTGTCTTAAGAAGCATGAAGTTGGCTTTGGAGAAATTTTTTACTGTGGTTTCCTTAATGGGGGTGGAGGCGGGATGTGGATATCAAGGGTGATTAGCTTATGGTCGGATCAGACCATCAGGGAGTGGAACACTGGTCACTCATGTTGGTAATGACTAGGTCTAGGATATTGTTGCCCCTGGTGGGGGTGTGGATAAGTTGATCCAGGGCATTGGAGTTTATGAATTCCAGAAAGCGTTGTGTGAAGGGGTTGGTACACGAGTAGTTTTCCCAGTTAATGGTGGGTAGTTGAAATCGCCCATTATTAGGGTGTTTGGTTGAACCCTAATATTTTCCAGTACATCAAGAAAAGAGGAGTGGGAATCTTGGGGCATGGTGGGGGATCTGTAGCAAACTACAATTTGGATTGCAGTTTTGCTCAGAGTTAGTTGTACTTGGATAACCTCAGATGCATTATGCTGAGCAACTAGCCTGGAGGTGTGGATATCCTTAATGAATATGGACACACCTCCACCTTTGGTGTTCCGGTCCAGGTTACATGGCCGAAAAGTGTGGTATGAGTTATAGCCTGGTAGTGCAGGGGTACTCTCTGGAGCCTTGAACCAGGTCTCAGTCACTGCACAGATATCGATACTCTGAATTTTAAGAAGTGCCTTGAGTGAGTGCATTTTGAGATTTAGACTTCTAGCATTGAGTAGCATTACCCTCAGTTTTTGCTTGCCTGTTCCTGCTATGGTGGTGAATTTGTCATTTAAACCTTGCCTAAAAAGGCACTATAGGGGCGGCAAGAACCTTAGCCAGTATCCGGAATCCCAGGGGTGACAGGTGCAGGCCATCTCTGGAAAAGCATCATGGTCTGTCGACCATCTCATCCCAAGCAGACAGATACTGAATCCACTTAGAATGACACCAGAAGCTTAGCCAAATGTTGAAGTCAATCATTTTGTCCTTGTACTGCGGTATCATTCTGGGCGATGGCAGAATGCTACTCAGGGCTATGGTCATACCTGCCTGGGCTACAAAATTGGAGAGCTCATCCATGTCTCTTTTCATGTAGTCCAGGGAGGTACGTATCAGGTCGTTCACAACAACATGGACAATGACAGAGTCATATTTGTACTTGTTGTGGAGTGACATGAGTGGGTGGGTTATGTGGTGGATCCTGGCACCCGACAGGCAGCTGACAGTAACTTTCTCCTTGTTTAGTCTGGTGAGTGGGACATCAGTGTGCCTGACTATAGAGTCACATATGACTAGTGTGTTGGATATGTTGTTTTGCCTTATTGGCTGTGATTGAGTGGCACACTGAGTCTGTGGGCTATGTGTCATTTGGGTTGTGTTGGGGGGTGGAAGTTGCTTGCGTTTCTGCTTTGGCAGTCTCTGTTGCTTAGGCAGATTATTATTGAGAGCCTCCGCAAATGTTTTTGTGTTTTTATGTGTGGATTTTGGTGGTGCAGATTTAGTCAGACTATGTGATAAGTGTGGTGTGGTGCAAGTGTTTACCTTCTCCTCTTGAATATCAAGCTCAGTCTTGGTTGGAGAGAGCATTACCTCCAGTTTGGCTAGATAAGTGCATCTCTCACAGGTTGTAGTGTTGGGTGGTAGGAGGAGAGGGTTTTCTGTGTACATGAGGCAATTTCTACATTGCCCCAACATACCCAGATTCATCAGATAGACAGGAGAGAACACTGGGAGTTGACCCTTGGACATGCCTGAATAAAAAAACTATTTTCCTCTAGATAAGTAAGGAAAGTGAGTACAAGAGCTGTTTTTCTCTTGGCAAGTGAGGAAAGTAAGTGTAAAAACTGTTTTCTACTAGGTAATGAGGAAGGTTTAGTGCTATAGTAATTAGTAGGTTATTTAGTGCTTACAGCAAGTTCTGAACAAGTGCTGAGCACGAATAAGCAAATTCAATTGATAAAACTAAGAATCTGTATCTGCACTAGACTAGTTACAGGAAAGAAACAATTGCAAATGCGGGCTTTCAAATCAGAAAGTTGAGAGAGATGGAAAACATTGCCCAGACGACCAATAACTACAATTTCTGGGCCGGAACCACTCCTTATGTAGTAGACAGTTTACCTAGTGCTTACCACTCTCACTGACAAGCTAGACAGCTTCCCTCCAACAAAGAAAGGCCTGGGGGCTCAGAAGCTTACATACAGTCCTGGATACAGCAAATCTGTATCTGGACTACACTAGTTACAGGAAAAGTAGGAAACAGGCTTACATTTTTTTGTTTTGTTTTTTACAGAAAAGTAGCTAAAACAGCAGTAAAAATAATTCAAATGCAGTGCAAGCTAGCACACTTGAGTATGTAGCAATATTAGACCAAACATAGTTTACAAAAATGTAATTAAATTAAAAATGACTAAAAACAAGTTCAGAAGGAGTGTATTAGGTAGAATGTGGTAAAGAGATGAGACTGGGGGGAGTGTCCCAGATCAAATCTACAGTGGGGTGGGCAACTGCAAAAGCCACCAAATTTAAACAACAAACCAAAGATAGGGAGGGTGGGTGGGACAAAACACTTTCAGCAGAAATCTGAAAAACTATACAGTGAATCAAAAATAATAGTGCACAACTCTGAATAAAATTAGTCCAGCAACAATTTACAGTACACAATTCTAAAGAACCAAAAAATATACTTAGCTCTGTATATTTCCAGATAGTTTAAAAAGAGCTCTGTTAGACACAGGTTCCAGCAATGATATGCAAGCTGTTAACTAACAGGGTCTATTTTTATTCAAGTAATCCTTCAGATAGTCACATGACATGAGCTGTAAAAAACAGTTATACCAACTTAAGACACAGCAGAAAATAGGGGGAGGTGGGACAAAACACTTTCAGCAGAGATCTGAAAAACTATACAGTGAATCAAAAATAGTGCACAACTCTGAATAAAATTAGTCCAGCAACAATTTACAGTATACAATTCTGAAGAACCAAAAAATATACTTACCTCTGTATATCTCCAGATAGTTTGAAAAGAGCTCTGTTAGACATAGGTTCCAGCAATGATATGCTGGCTGTTAACTAACAGGGTCTATTTTTATTCAAGTAATCCTTCAGATAGTCAGATGACACAAGCTGTAAAAACCAGTTATACCAGCTTAAGATACAGCAGAAAATAAGGGGAGGTGGGACAAAACACTTTCAGCAGAGATCTGAAAAACTATACAGTGAACCAAAAATAGTGCACAACTCTGAATAAAATTAGTCCAGCAACAATTTACAGTACACAATTCTGAAAAAAACAAAAAAAATACTTAGCTCTGTATATTTACAGATAGTTTGAAAAGAGCTCTGTTAGACACAGTTTCCAGCAATGATATGTGTATATATGTGGATATAGGTTCATAGGTTCATAGGTAGGTACTAGGCTATCGGCCCTGGGGCCTATACAAGCCCAGCCAAAAAGGTACCCTGGCTTTTGCCACCCAGGAAAATTATTTTCCTGTGCCACTGTTGAGCAGAGCCACAGAGGTGATCCCCGGGGTGAATTTCCTATTTCCCATCCAATCATCACAATTTTTCTTGAAGAGTGCTAATGAGGAGCTTTGTTTGAAATAGGTAGTTTATTCCAGAGTACGGGAAGTCTCTGGGACAGGAATCTATCCCTCCGGCAAGTTCTGTTTATTGTGGTGACAAGGTTTAGGTCCCTAGAGCATGTAGCTCATTGGGATTTGGATTTCTTTAAGTGGAGCATGTCCAACAGCTCTGGGTTTGAAATAGCTTTGTATGCTAGGCAGAGATCACCTCTGAGTAGGCGATATGCGACGGAGTAAAGCTGGAGTTTTTTGAGGCGGTCTGCGTAGGGCATCTGTTTGAGGCTGGTAATCCTGTTTGTGAGGTATTTCTGCGGCCTTTCCAGTTGTTGTAGATGCCTTGTGAGGTACATACCAAAAGGGGCGTTGTACTCTAATGAGTGATGAGTAGAGGGGGATAATGACCTTTTTTTCTGGATGAGAAACCTTTTGTGATGAGGTGTGCCATGTAGAAGGATTTCCTGACTACTGTGGCGATGTGATTATCAAAGGAGAGACTACTGTCCACCTGTGTCCCAAGGTCTCTTATCACACTTTTGGTGTTAAGTAGACTACCGCCTATGGGTACAGAGTTTTTACCAAAGGGGATGACAATGCACTTTTTGGCATTGAGCTTGAGGCCATGGCTTTGACACCAGGCATCTGTCTCAGTGAGGCCCTTTTATAGGATGTTCACATCATTAGGAGTTTCAATTATGGCTCCTAGTTTGCAGTCATCTGTGAACTTCGTTAGCCAAAGACCTTCTGTGTTAGCCTGTACTTCAGAGAAGTAGATACAAAGCAGGAGAGGACCCAGGACTGAACCCTGTGGTACTCCACTTATCACTGGTCTGAAGTCGATAAGAAGAAGGTAAATCCATAACCTACACAGTAGCATAGTGGAATGTTATGCAGGTAACTATTGTGGGCTATTTGGACAGAAATTACATCAACATGGGACTACAAACACCCATTCCACTAACATGTCACCATTTGTATTTGGTAGGCCTCCTGCAAGGAATATTCATGCAGTCCTACTGCAACAGATTACTGGTACATCATTCAAGGGACATGTTAGAAAGTGAGGTTAAATGATAGTCAGACTAGAGTGTGTCCTAGCAGAACATGGGCTTTTGTTCCTCCACCCCTCAAAACAGCAGTGCCCCATTGTAATTGCCATAACAATAAATCATCTGTACTGTATGAGCATTTCACACAGTTAGTATGCCACACAGCATCAGGACAGTAATGTACAATTTGAACTTACATATTATGTTTTAGTTAACTGAGACTAGCAAAATACATATTTATGCAGGTGATGGTGTGATGAATGATCCCCTGTCTGTCAAGGGCCGTGGTAGGTAGCTTGTGTGATGGTGTTCAAGATTCTAATCCCAAGATATCCAGATATTTTGCATGTTAAAGAGTAATAAGTACTGTTTTACAGACTGTGTCTCTGTGTGTGCTGTACTAATATTAACTTATTTCACATATCAATTACACATGTGCATCTGTGCCCCATGTCTAAGACCTATTTAAAAAGTCTTAGGTAATATTGGACAAGTCATTATCAGACCTGTAAAGGTTGTGACTTGAAGCCATATATCAGCATGCTTATGTTGAAAATAGATCTAGTACCACCTGCAGCATGATGTACTATAATATAATAACAGCTGTGATTGGAAAATTGTGCTGTGATGTAATTATATAGATTTGACAGGGCCGTACACAAAACACTGATCAATAAATTAGAACAACTAGGTATTGATGCACTCTTGATAAGATGGATAGTTGCATGGCTTACATATAGGACATGGCAAGATTCATACAGCAATTGGACAAGTGAAACTCTTAGTTACAGTCAGGGTGTCCCACAGGATTCTGTCCTTGGCTGAAACTTGTTTAGATTTGTCTTTAGACCTATCCTTTTCATCTGAGTCATTCTACAGTCTGTATGTAGATGACTTGAAATTGGGTATACTGATTACATATGTTACAGATGAGGCATGTCCGCTAAATACCTTGACTAAATTGACCATTTAGGCACATGAGCATAATACTCTGATAAATACATCAAAAATTAACCATATGAGATTTGGAAGACATAAATAGAAAGGTGAATATTACATACAGCACACAGTGATTGAAACTTTAGATTCATTTTTTGGACCTGAGTATATAGTTAGATCCAGCTTTGAGTTTTTCTAATCATATCATAATCCCAGCCTGGAGTACAGCTAGGTGTGGACTGGAGCCAGTTTATGGAATAGTACGTCTCTGATGTAAGCAATACGCTGCCCATTTGCACGCTGCTTAGCAATGCACAAACAATCCAAAAATGCCACTGCGCATGCCCATGCACTTATTTAAGCAGAGCGCAAATTCGTTGCTCCTCGTGCAATTTTGCTTAAAAATGTGTGTGTGTGTGTGTGTGTGTGTGTGTGTGTGTGTGTGTGTGTGTGTGTGTGTGTGTGTGTGTGTGTGTGTGTGTGTGTGTGTGTGTGTGTGTGTGTGTGTATATATATATATATATATATATATATATATATATATTATTATTATTATATTTATATACATATATATGTATATATGTGCGTGTATGTCTGTATTGCTCTACATACCCATATCATGGAGAGTAAAGCTGCACTACGACACTTAAAATATTGGATGAAAGACTAAAAGGAAGGAGTCAACATTAGAAAATGCCCTTACAAAAATATGGAAGTGCTTAGAATAACGTGTGTTGCAATTGGAGGACTATTGTGATATCTAAAGTTCAGAGTTCTGGCAGTCTTCTCACACATCATGTGTAAATGATACCACATTTGACAGCAAACCACAATTTCTGGTGAAACAAACATAACTATGATTCAAGTCTGTGCACTTGCTGCAAACATCTGTACAGTGGTGATTCATACCACGTCTCTCTATGACAGCATGTGGAAACCTTGAAAATGCATGGCATCATATATGAATATGTACATATATTGTCAAGCTATATGTTTGTACCTACGGCAGCAACAACACCCACATTCACTACAGCCCCCCTGTGTCTTCTGGATTTCACCACACATACATCAACAACTGAACAAGTTGTGTAATGTATTATCTTGTGTGCACACTCATTGACAGATCTAATTTAGTTTTGCCACAGGCTTGCCCATCGAAATGCAAGCAGACACATATGCTCAAAATGGGCACAGTAGTCACATAGCAAGGCTACAAACAGTATTCTGACTGTTAGGCTACTAGCTGCAGATGACAGTAGGAAGCAATGTGACTCTGCAGGCCTCCCAAGCTGTTCAACATAAGTCTTATTTATGTTCTCTAGGATTACTTAGCCTGCAGTAATTTACAAAGCAGGCTTTAGCCATGGCATGTGTGTGTTAAGTATTGTGAGCTGTAGTGTGTAAGACTGGATAGGCAGGGGTTCTAATCTCACTCCAGCCCACTTAGTGTGCGTGTGTGTGTGTGTGTGTGTGTGTGTGTGTGTGTGTGAGTGTGTGTGAGTGTGTGTGTGTGTGTGTGTGTGTGTGTGTGTGTGTGTGTGTGTGTGTGTGTGTATCTCCCCAAAGAGCAAGTGTGAATACCGCACTAACTTCAAAAGTGACATTGTTTTGCACTTTTTGGCTTTTGCAGTTGATGCAGTCATCCAAACTCTCGTCCTCCACAAGGCCTGCTGATGTCATCTACCATAAGTGTACCTAAAGCCACATTAATGTCAAACTTAAGCCATGGTGCATGTGTTAAGTACTGTGATTTGTAGGGTATAAGATTAAAAAATCTTTCTCCAGCCCACTTGGTGTGCTCATGTGTGTAGGTGCAGCTTCCTAAAAACAAATATGAATCCCACACTGACTTACAAACAGGCAGGGTTTTACACTGTTTTGGGTCTAGCAGGTGATGCAGGCCTCCAAACTCTTGTCCTCCACAAGGCCTGCTGATGTCATCTACCATAAGAGTAACTAAATCCATATTAATGCAAGACTTAAGCCATGGCACATGTGTTAAGTTCTTTGATTTGTAGCATTTAAAACTAGATAGGTACAAGTTCTAATCTCATTCCAGCCAACTGTGTGTGTGTGTGTGTGTGTGTGTGTGTGTGTGTGTGTGTGTGTGTGTGTGTGTGTGTGTGTGTGTGTGTGTGTGTGTGTGTGTGTGTGTGTGTGTGTATGTGTTGGGCAATGTTCTGTAAATATAAATAGGCAGTGGTACTATTGTCACTGCATTTAAGTTGTTGCGTGTGGATGTTAGAGCATTTTACATCAGCCTATGGAATCATAGCATCATTGCAATTTACTAGGCTAATGGTCATAGTGCCCTTACAATCCTAGCCAAGTTATTTCCCTTATTTACATGATCAGCACCTATTGCCCTTGTCCAAGAGGGACACAGGTGGAACCCCCATGGTTAAATTATGGTTTCCCATCCAACCATACAGATTGCATCTGAAGAGAGCCAATGAAGTGCTCTGTTTGACTTGAAGCTGGAGTCTCTTCCAAAGGTATGTTAAACTTTGGTAGACAAATCTGTTCCTCCAGCAGGTTTTATTAATGTCACATACCAGGTTAAGGTCTTTACAGTGAGTAACTGTTGTACTATTTGACTTACGGATATGTAGCATTTCCAATAAAGCAGGGTCACAGATTGCCTCATATGCAAGGAAGAGATCACCTCTGAGTAGTCTGCATGACACACACTAAAGTCACAGTGATTTCATATGATCCCCATAGGACAGATGCTGTAGACTTGAATTTCTGTTGTGAGGAAACTTTATGGTCTCTCCAATTGCTGCAGGTGCTTGGAAAGGTACATACCAAACCATTGTGCTCAAATAGTGACCTGATGATGGATGAGTACACAGAGGTTATCACTTCTTCTTTTTCTGGAGACAATGCCCTGACATATTACATTAGCAAGATAGAATGCCCTTTTACCACTGTGGAGACATGGTGATCTAAGGTAAGGTAGCTGTCAACCTGTGTGCCCAGGTCTCTCACCCCTGAGTATGTACCTAAGCTGTTGCTATTGATGTAGTACTTAGTAGGAACATCACTGTTACTGGAAGGAATGGCAATACATATATTTGCATTGAGTTTAAGCCCATGACTTTGGAAACAATCATTTGTTCATGTAAGACACTCGTGTAGGATCTTGACGTACATTTGGAGATTCTATGACTGCTCCCAGTTTGAAGGCATCAGCAAACCTTGTCAGCCGCAGACATTTACTTTGTGTTTGTACTTCAGAGAAATGGATTCCAAACAGTACGGGACCCATGATGACTAAACTCTGCTATTAAAGGTGGATTCCCCTAGTTTGTCTATATGAGTTCTATCAGTGAGCCAGTTAATACCCCTCTAATGATATAAGGGTTGATGCATAGTTGGGTGTTTGTCAATTATGCCTGAGGGAGGGATAGTGTCATATAACTTGGCTAAGTCCAGGTAGGCTTTGTGCACTGATTTCCCCTCATCCAGGGCCTTGGTGACTGTCTCAAATTCCACCAGGTTGAACAGGCATGATCTCCCTTTGACAAATCCAAACTGTGCAGGGTCAGCTGTTTGGAGATTACCAATATCTGTGTTGATAAGGTCCATGATGATTCACCACATGGCCTTGAAGATATGGCTAGTCAGGCTAATAGTTCTATAGTTCCCAGGGTAAGTGGACATGCCTCCTCTGTGCAAGGAAATAACAGTGGCTGTTTTCTAGTCAGCTGGGATGAAGTTAGTGGGTACACTATGATTGCAAAGAGTTCCTGTTGGTGTTACTAATCCATTTTGGAGCCCATGTAGGATGCAGCCTGGCATGTTATCAGGTCCCATAGATGCTGTGTTTTTGTTCTTAGTGAGGCCATTTTCAACCTGCTATGGGGACAGGTGGTAGGGATGTCATGCGGTATGTGTGGTGGGGACAGGGGAGTGAAGTTTTCACAGAACCTGTCGGCCAACAGTTAACTATGTCTACAGGCTCAGTACATGTGGTATCATTAACTATGAGTTTGGCACAAATCTGGGCCTCTCCTTTTAGGTTACAGATGTAACTAATGCCTTATGGTTGTCCTTTGTGGAAGAGGCTAATTTGGACCAATACTTTGTTTTGGAGAACATCACAGCACCTCTTATTTGCTTGGTTAAGCTGAGGAAGGAGTGTTTCCAGTTTAGGGGCACTCCCTCACTCCTACTCTTACACAGCAATGTCTTCCTCTTATTGCAAAGCTTGTTAGTAGCAGTTGTCCAGGCAGGTTTGCTCTTCCATGAAGACCTTGTTTTGCTCCTATCAGGTACAGCCAAGTCAATGCAGTTATACAGGTGTTTGTATAAAGTATTGGTGTAGTGTTTGGCATAGTTTCTAGTTCCATCTGAGGGGGGAGGTGCAGTGAAGCTATTTATACCATCCCAAAGGAGGTTATAATCTGCTTTGATATTTTTTTTTTTAATTTTATTTGCTGCAGGGGGGGGGTGTCAGGTGTGATACTTACTTTGAATGAGACTGATTTGTGGTTAGATATCACTAGGGAGGACCACAGAGTGGGGGTGCTACAGTGGTCCCCCATACTGGTAAGCACCTGATCCAGTATGTTGGCTCCCATTGTGGGGGTGTCAACCAGCTGGTCCAAGTCATTGGAGTTAATGAATTTGAGTAACCTTTGGGCAAGTGAGTTTGACCACGAGTAATCTACCCAGTAAGTGGGTAGTTAAAGTCACCTAAAACCTTGGTGTTTGGATGTATCTTCACAGACAAAAGTAGATCCAAAGAAGCAGAGTAGGTGTCTTGATTCATGGGAGGGCTCCTCTAGCTGGCAATGACTTGAACAGGTGCCCTACAAACAGTCAATAACACCTGAAGTGTATTCAGGCAGTCATACTGTTTAACCAATCTGGATGTATATGTATCCTTAATGAATATTTATACACCACCTCCATTAGTCTGCACACCTTCAGTTTGAGGTCTGAATGTGTGGAAGGAGGTGTAGCCTGGTATGGCTGTGGTGCTCTCCACAGCCTTGAACCAGGTCTCTGTGACTTTACAAATGTCTGTGTCTTCCAAGGTAAGGACAGCTTCCAGTGAGTGCAGTTTCGTGTTGACACTCTTAGCGTTTAGTAGCATAACCTTGATGTTGTTTGCACATGTAGTTTTACATTGAAATTTTGTCCTCGAGACACCACCTAAAAGGACACTATGCGGGTGGCAAGAGCCTTAGCCAGTAGTCGAAATCCCAGGGACAACAGATGAAGACCAACTCTGGTAAACATCGAGATCTGTTAAGCATGTCATCCCAGGCTGACAGATAGTGGATACCGTTAGAATGACACCAGATGCTAAGCCAATTATTGAAGTCAATCATTTTATGTTTGTATTGAGACATTATCCTAGGTGAAGGCAAAATGCAGCTGAAAGCCAAGGGAATACCTGCTGAGACACATAGTCCAAGAGCTCAGTCATGTCTCTCTTCATACAGTCCAGAGAGGTAAAGCTCAAGGCATACATACCAACAGGAACTATGATGTAGCCATAACAGTACTTGTTAACAGACTTGATTACATGTATGATATGGCATATCGTGGCACCTCACAGACAGCTGACCGTGACCTCTCCTTTATATAGTCTGGTGAGAGAGACATCAGTGTGTCTCATGATGTAATCACCTCTGACTAATATGTTTCATTTTGTGTCTTGCCTTAAGTATTTGACCAGTGAGACAGTGGTGTGTGAGCTATTATGTGGACTGTGTTCTGCAGAGGTAGTATTATGTGTAGTGTGCTTGTGTTTGTGTTTGTGTTTGTGAGGTGTCTGGTGTTTAGGTATGTCTGGTAAGGACCTCCACATATGTGGTTATATGTGATGTGGGTTTGGGTGGAGTAGGAAGTGAAGTGTGCATGTTGGCAACCCACTCATTGTCATATGTACTGACTGGTGTGTGAGAAACCTGTGGAGCTCCCACCAGAAACATACATAAACACCAGAGAACACAACACACATGATAATTCTCACTCTAGTCTCTCACCTGTCAAGTCCCTAAGGCAAAACAGTAAAACAACATATTAGTCATATGGGATTCCACTGTGAGACACACAGATGTCCTTCACACCAGGCTGGATAAGGAGTAGGTTACGGCCAGCTGTCTGTCAGGTGACATGATCCGCCATGTAACACATGCACTCATGTATCACAAAACAGGTACCGTTGTGACTCTGTCTTAGTCCATGTTGGTGTGAATGACTTGAGATGTATCTCTCTGGACTATATGTAGAGAGACATGACTGAACTGTCAGACTATGTGTCTCAGGCAAGTATGCCCCTAGCCTTAAGCTGCATTTTACCTTCACCTAGGATAATGCCTTAATACAAACAGAAAATGATTCACCTCAATAACTGCCTCACTTTCTGGTGTCATTCTAAGGTGATACAATATCTGTCAGCCTGGGATGATATGATCAGCAGACCCCAATGTTTTGCCAGATATGGTCTTCATTTGTCCCCCCTGGGATTTCAGCTACTGACCAAGGCTCAAGCCAGCACCATAGTTATCTTTTTAGGCAGTGTCTCAAGGACAAAATCCCAGACATGAAAACCCCATATTACAACAACCTCAAGCTTATGTTACTAAATGCTAGGTGTCTTAACATGAACCTGCACTTACTGGAAGCAGTCCTTACCTTGAAAGACTTACACATTTGTGCAGTCACGGTGACCTGGATCACAGCTGTGGGGAGCACCCCAACCATATCGGCCAACACCTCCTTCCACACATTCAGACCACAAACTGAAAGCATGAAAATTTAAGGAGGCGGTGTTTCAGTAGTCATTACAGATTAACACACATCTAGATTGGTTATTCAGTAGGATTACATCTATTCAATTCATTGCCAGCTACATGACCCCTCTGTGGATCAAGACAACCACTCTGCCTATTTAGATCTACTTGAGTCTGTCAACATACATCCAAACACCCTGGCTTTTGGTGACTTTAAATACCCATCCATTGACTAGTTAAATTACTCATGCTGTAACTCACTTGCCCAAAGGTTCCTAATGAGAGACCTAGTCATACAGGTTGACAGTAACTGTACCGGCTTTGATCACCATGTCTCTACAGTTGTATAAAGGACATTCTATACTGCTCATCTCATAAGTAAGACCATTGCACCCAGAAGAGTAAAAGTCGTTATAACCTCTCTGTACTCTCCCCTCATCAGGCCATTAATGGAATAGAATGTCCCTTTTGGTATGCAGCTTTCCAAGCACCTGCAGCAATTGGAAAGACCACAAGGGTTCTTCACAAGGATAATTCAAGGTTTTCAGCATCTGTCCTATGTGAATCATCTGAAATTACTGTCACTTTATTCTGTTTCATGCAGAATACTCACAGGAAATCTATGCCTTGCATATAAGGCAATCTGTGATCAGGCTTTACTGGAAATGCTGTATATCCGCAAATCAAATGGTACACGGGTTACTCACTCTATACACCTTAACCTGGTATGTGACAGTAATGCTGGAGGGTCATATTTTACTCCCAGAGGTTATCACACCTTTGGAATTGACTCCCACTACAGGTCAAACAGAGCAACACATTGGTCCTCTTCAAACGCAGTCTGGACGATTGGATGTGTTATTGTAAATTCACCCTGGAGGGGTTCCACATGTGTCCCTCTTGGACAGGGGCAATTGTTGCTGATCATAGAAATAAGGGTAGAACTTGACTAGGCTTATAACAGCCCTAGGGCCATTAACCTACTAAGTTCCTATGCTCCATGATATGACCCAATCATAGTCCATGTGTAGAGTACATGACCTGTGACATACCTCCCTAGACTTTACTTACAGATACTATTAGAGCTCCCAGAAGGCATCTGTGCAGTCACTGATACATAACATAAAGCCACGGAGAGCACAACAATGCACGTTTATTATGCCTTCCACACAGTTCTTCTTCTTTCAGCTGTTCCTGTTAGGGGTCGCCACAGCAGATCAACTGTTTCCATTTCTTCCTGTCCTCTGCATCTTGCTCTGTCACACCAACCACCTGCATGTCCTCTCTCACCACATCCATAAACCTTATCTTAGGCCTTCCACTTTTCCTGTACCTGGCAGCTTCATCCTTAGCATCTTTTTCCCAATATACTCTGCATCGCTCCTCAGCACATGTCCAAACCAACGTAATCTTGCCTTTGGCTTTGTCTCCAAACCTTCCAACCTGGGATGACCCTCTAATATACTTATTCCTAATCCTGTCCATCCTCGTCACACCCAGTGCAAATCTTAACATCTTCAACTCTACCACGTCAAGCTCTGACTCCTGCCTTTTTGCCAGTGCCACTGTCTCCAACCCATATAACATAGCTGGTCTCACTACCCTCTTGTACACCTTCCCTTTCACTCTTACTTGTACTCGTCTGTCACAAATCACTCCTGACACTCTTCTCCACCCACTCCATCCTGCCTGCACTCTCTTCTTCACCTTTCTTCCACACTCACCATTACTCTGAACTGTTGATCCCAAGTACTTAAACTCATTCACCTTCGCCACCTCTACTCCCTGCATCCTCACCATATCCTCCCTCTCATTCACACACATATATTCTGTATTAGTCCTGCTGACCTTCATTCCTCTTCTCTCTAGAGCATATGTCCACCTCTCCAGGGTCTCTTCCACCTGTTCTCTACTCTCACTACAGATCACAATGTCATCTGCAAACATCATAGTCCACGGGGACTCCTGTCTGATCTTGTCTGTCAACCTGTCCATCACCATTGCAAATAAGAAAGGGCTCAGAGCTGATCCTTGGTGTAATCCCACCTCCACCTTAAACGCATCTGTCACTCCCACCGCAGAACTCACCGCTGTCACACTACCCTCGTACATATCCTGTACCACTCTTACATACTTCTCTGACAGTCCTGACTTCCTCATACAATACCACAACTCCTCTCTAGGCACCCTGTCATATGCTTTCTCTAAATCCACAAAGACACAATGCAACTCCTTCTGACCGCTGTACTTCTCCATCAACACTCTCAGAGCAAATATCGCATCTGTAGTGCTCTTTCCTGGCATGAAACCATACTGCTGTTCACTAATCATCACCTCCCTTCTTAACTTAGCTTCCACTACTCTTTCCCATAACTTCATGCTGTGACTGATCAGTTTAATCCCTCTGTAGTTACTGCAGCTCTGCACATCACCCTTATTCTTAAAAAATGGCACCAAAACACTTTTTCTCCATTCCTCAGGCATCCTCTCACTTTCCAAGATTTCATTAAACAATCTAGTTAAAAACTACACTGTCATTTCACCTAAACACCTCCACGCTTCCACAGATATGTCATCAGGACCAACAGCCTTTCCGTTCTTTATCCTCTTCATAGCTATCCTTACTTCCTCCTTGCTAATCCACTGTACTTCATGATTCACTATCCGCACATCATCCAACCATCTCTCCCTCTCATTCTCTTCATTCATCAACCCCTCAAAGTACTCTTTCCATCTGCTCAACATACTCTCCTTGCTTGTGAGTACATTTCCCTCATTATCCTTTATCACCCTTACCTGCTGCACATCTTTACTAGCTCGGTCCCTCTGT
Organism: Protopterus annectens; assembly: GCF_019279795.1. Taxonomy (NCBI): domain Eukaryota; kingdom Metazoa; phylum Chordata; order Ceratodontiformes; family Protopteridae; genus Protopterus; species Protopterus annectens. Next base: position 1,836,770,936 of record NC_056737.1, on the reverse strand, counting down.
CTAGCCAATCGGTACAGGTCCTTTTCTCCCTCCTTAGTATCCAACCTTTTATACAACTCTTCATACACCTTATCCTTAGCCTTCGCCTCCTCTCTCTTTGCCATGCACCTCATCTCCTTATACTCTTGTCTACTTTCTTCATCTCTTTGACAATCTCACTTCTTCTTCACTGTATACTCATCTGTACTTCTTCATTCCACCACTAGGTCTCCTTGTCCTCCTTCCTCTTTCCAGATGTCACACCAAGCACCTTTCTAGCCATCTCTCTTACTAACTCTGCTGTAGTTACCCAGCTATTCGGTAACTCTTCACTGCCACCCAGTGCCTGTCTTAACTCTTCCCTGAACATCACCTCACAATTACCCTTTTTCAATTTCCACCATTTGATCCTTGGTGCTGCCCTCACACTCATCCTCCTCTTCTTGATCACCAATGCCATCCTACAAACCACCATCCTATGCTGCCTAACTATACTTTCCCCTGCCACCACTTTACAGTCTCCAATCTCCTTCAGATTAGCCCTTCTACATAAGATATAATCCACCTGTGTGCATCTTCCTCCACACTTGTATGTCACCCTATGCTCCTCCCTCTTGTTAAAATACGTATTCATCACAGCCATATCCATCCTTTTCGCAAAATCCACTACCATCTGACCTTCTGCATTCCTTTGCTTAACACCATACCTACCCATCACTTCCTCATCCCCACTGTTCCCTTCGCCAACATGCCCATTGAAATCTGCTCCAGTCACCAGTCTCTCACCCTTGGGTACAGTTATCACCACTTCGTCTAACTCACTCCAAAAGTTTTCTTTCTCATCCATTGCACACCAAACTTGTGGAGCATATGCACTAACAACATTCATCATTAGGCCAGCTATTCACAGGCAGGGACTAAAGGTGGAGGTGTCTCTATGTATATCAAAACTAAAGATACCTCAAGGCTGGTCATACAGGATAATGCACTTGAGTTGCACCTGGTTCAAATCACAATAGGCGAAAACTAATACTACATTCATACAAGTTGTAGCCCCCTCTCTATGGATCAGGAAACTCATATCATGTATTTAAACTTATTGGAAACACTAGCCATCCCACGCAATACCATATGCATGGGTTACTTGTAGTATCCCACTGTTAACTGGGAAACCTATATGACACAAAACAAACAAGCACAGAAATTCCTGGATTTTGTAAACAGTAATTCCCTGGACCAGATAGCCAGTACACCAACTGGGCAGCAACCATACTGGGTGTGGGCCTTGACAATATGGCAGAGTCATGAGCACCCAATACTGTAATGTCTTCCCTGGTAAGGTCCAAACACAAATGGTCTTCTTTGAAGTAGAAAAAAGACATGGATCCCCATCTACACATGGAATATTCAGGAATTAGTGTAAAGCTGACCTTCAGCTATTAGGTGATACACTGTGCAAATCTCAAGCCCCCATAAACACTGAGAACACTGTGGCTTATGCAGACATGTTCACAGAAACCTTGTGTGAGCATGTTAAAGCTGCATAGAGGCAGCCATACCCATCAGGGAAAAGTACATGCCTAACTCAAAATCAAGCCACTCTGATGGAATCACAGAGTCAATAGGCTCTATAACAGAAGGAAGAAACTTGTGGCAAAACATAGGGGTGCAGCACACAGCAGGATAAAAACACTCTCAAAGTAAACAAATAAATCAGAGGACAAATGATGTCTACCACAGCCAGATATGATGTAAGTTCAGGCCCCAGGCCAAGGACAACCACTATGCATACTTTAGCTATGTCTGCAACCGCAAAGGTAAGACACAATTGTGTACTCATCTCATTGTAATTGGAGCCACCTATAATAAGGAAGATGATATAGCAGACCTCTTGGCTCTTAAATTGGGTCCCAACATTACCCCTCTGTCCCCCACAACCTTTCCTCAGGAAATACCATCAAATATAATTCCCCCTACTATCACTTGGGATCAGGTCCTTAATGCTCTAAGACCAAGTACACTGCATCAATGAGCCCAGACAATATCCCAGCATTCCTTCTATATAGCATGAAACATGACCTTTCAGGGTCTCTGGAATTAGTATTTCACTGTATCCACCAAATAGACATCATGTTTCATGAATGGAGAACAGCAACAGTCATCTATCTGCACAAAGGTGGGCCATCTACAGACCCTGGAGACTACAGACCCAGAAGTCTCACTAGTCTGATATGTAAAGTCATTAAAAATATTATCCTGGAAATGATCAATAGAGATGTAGTACACCTACAGACACTAGTTGGGTTTTGTCAAGGGCAAATCATGCCTACCCTACTTAGTGGGCCTATTTGAAAAGGTAACCAAAGCAATGGATGAGGGAAAATGATTCAGTCTTCCTACCATGGCCTGACAAGGCATTTGACACTATAATCCCATCAGGCATTGTTGACAAACTGAAGAGGTTATGTACAAACTAGTATGTTAGCTGGTGGATAGCCAAGTGGCTGACAGACAGGATCCTGGAAATTAGCACTGGAGAGTTCACCTCTACAATGAGGCCAGTCACCAGTGGATTCCCCTCACAAATCATTCTTCAGACTGCTCCTTTTAGGCATTTACTTCTCAATGGTCATGGCCACTTTCAGTGGTCTCTGGCTGATTAAATTTGCCGAGGTTTGCAAATTAGGAGCTGTCATTGCATCCCACACTAACACAAATGTAATCCAGGACAGGCTGACACAGATGTACAGTTGTTGTCTGATCCATGGACCAACACTAAATGCCAAGAAATGCACAATATTATCCTTTGGGAAGTCATCCACCCATGGTAACTATTGTATTGACAGCACACCTCCAACAGTTGACCCAGTAAACAGGGATGTATGGACAAATAGATAGTGATTTAGCCTTTGACTGTCACTTATCTGTAATAGTGGGGAAATCATTCCATGTTGCACAACCTATAAACAAAGGTATGGCATATAAATCCAAGAAAGCAATTGGTCCACTGTATTTGGCATTCGTCAGACCTATCATTGAGTGCAATGCCATCTTTGATATATAACTAACCAGGCCTATCCAACAACTGTAACATTCACAGAGCTTCCTCACTAAACCACTACATGGTGTACGTAACATGTCCTATACAGAATGCGTCATGGTCCTACCCATGTATTCTGCCTCCTACATGATTTGGAGGGGAGGTTTATGACCCCACTGTGGACCTCCTGCATATCCACAAAACAACTACCACCAGAATTACCTGTTCTACAGACCTACACCTTGCCTGTGGTATAAATAGGACATGCTGGAGAGACAGGTATGTAACCTAGAGACTACACTCTACATGGAGCAGGCTCCCCATCCATGAGAAGCAGAGTTCAGCCCTAACACAAATCAAGTGCAAGTTACACAATTGGATGGGGAACAGGACAATCATATGTGGTTTAGGACCAATGTCTCTAATGGACACAGGAAAACTGTAGATGGTTCATCTCCCATGCCCCTGCTTGTAGATGTTTCAGCTCCCAAAACCCTGCTTACACTTATTAAAGGTATCAGACTTTGACAGAGTTTAAGGATGCATGGCTAGGGTTAAAGAAGCCCTTGTGTTCATTAGCCTATTAAACACATATGAACCTATGAACCCATGAACCTATCCTGTTTTACCTTTCTGATGACATTTTTCTTCTGTGCTGACATTCAATTCTGTCCTCTGACATTGATGGGTTGATTGTAGATGTTTACCCATAGGTGTGTCCTCCACAATCCTGAAAGTGAAATGTAAACATTTCCATGAGACACCTGTCATTGTGTGACTACACAGCCATTACAACAGCATCCATCATAACGTACACACATTATTATGGTAAACTCATTACAAATGGCAACATGCAATATCTGTAAATAACCAGTAAAAGTAGCATATCAAAAGCAGCAATGGATAAAACAAATGCATATTAATGTAGATAGTCACACTGTGCATTAGACACATAGCTTTATTTCCCTGTATCCATGAGGATGATATGGATGTGGCACAGGTAACATCATTTGCACAGGGTGTTGTGTGGAGGTGCAGGAGGCCTAGGCTGATCCAATAGGTTGGCAAGTGTGAGTGTGAGTCAGGAAGGGAAGTGGGTAAGATGGACCATGGAAATGTGGTGTGTGTGCATGTCTGAAGGTGACCTGAATGTTATAGTGGTGTGTCAGTGTCTGCGTGAACACAGCCAGGCTCAGTGTTAGCTCTATGTGTCTGTATGTTGGACAGCTGTGATCCATGCATGGTAGAGCTGACAGTTCATTGTCTCCACTCCCAAACATGTGAACTGGGTCTGCCAGGAGTTGCACTGGCACCTTCATGCCCAAGGTTAGATGCTGTGCTACTACCTGAGGATGACTGCTGTCTGCTGGGAATGTGTCCTCCACAGGAACAACCAGGACTACAAGCCCATGGCCTGCCTTGTCTGGCTGTGGACAGCACACTCCCTTCTGGAATGCTGGATGCACTGCCACTACGGGAGCATGATTGTGCATGGCCACGTTGACTCTCAGCAGATGTAGGTGCTGACCTACGTCCATGAGGCTGACGCTCAACTCCAACCACACATTCCATCAAAGACAGATAATGTGAAGTCTGTCTCAGACCAACGTCTTTCCACTGCATCACTCAACTATTCCAGGGTATCAGCAACAGGGTGGAGGCAGCCACAGATGTCAGACTGTGCTGCATCCATATCCCAGAGGCTTCATCGTTAGTTCCTTTCTGAACTTGCCTGAGCCTCCATGACAGCCCTAAACATACCCTGAGTGACACATGATGAGACACCTCCAACAGGTGGTGGAGGGACAGCAGACCTCCTACAAGCACCCCTATCAATCTGCTTGTGTTGAACCTCATCAACTGTTTGGCTATGGCCAGTGTTGACAGTCACTGCAGCCACTGTAACCACACTTTCCTGTTCAATGTCCCCACCCTCCAACTGCCCAATATCTGTGGCCACAGCAGACTGGTTATGTGTAGGCATACTGGCTGTGTACGGTGATAATGAGGGTGGATGAGTGATGCCAACCTCTGTGTCAGATTTAGCCACTGCAACTCGTAGCTGTGCCTCACTTTGGCCACCATCATCATCAGAGTCTGAAGAAACACTGAAATCAGGTTGTCAAGGGGACAAAGACCATCCTCCCTGGTCACCTGTGATAAAAAGGTAAAAGCATTACATTAATACCTGCACTAATATGCTCTGCAGTATTATGCTGCAATATGTGTTAAGCTGTATACACTGTTGTCACTATTACATACTTGTATAACCCACAACCTCATATAGTAGGACATGAGAACATTATTTTCTAAACCAAATCTGTAATTATTAGGAAATAAAAGTTCTTTAAGCAAGAATCTCATGAGCAAAACATAAATGATGTACACTGCTGACATTCTGCAAAACTCTGCACAGTTGACAGTTGTGGCAATCTGTGATGTCCTGACAATACTGTCAACTCAGTCATACCTCTCAACTGTACAGATTTTCACAGAATGTCCAGATTTTTACCTTATATTTTTGGTCTGTTTCTCATAAAATTGTGGTTTTCTGTCAGATCTGGCAAATTATTGAGGGTTAAAGTCAGAAAATAATGACAGACATTTGACTTTCTAGACCTTGTACCCTTTAGAAAAGTCAAGGTAATGCAAAACCTGTTGTTCTGTCAAATTTCTACATTTGTAGGAGCAATGTTTAAAAAGTGTCCCTATTTTTGGGCTTTTGTTCCCCCATTGTTTATGACTTTGCCCAGATTTTTTTGCTCTAAGAGGTTGAGAGGTATGCTGTGGTCACACCTTCAAGGCATAGGTATGAGTCTAAACTGTGTACAGTCAGAAAATATCTGTACAGTTGGCAATCATGCAGACAGTACATCAATCCAGCCTGCAGGCCTGGGATGAGACTTTAGCAAATACATTGAACTAAATCTACATCTCTGACAAAACAGTTCTGTGCTTACCAGCAGCAGGAGCACAGCCTCTTCCTATTCCCGATAGTCCTGACATTTTTGAGGGAGAGGCAATATAAACAGCATGTCATGTTACAGGGGTAATACATCCAAATATGTCAAATTTACAGTAGCTGCTATGTTGACAGCTATGTGGGTCACAATCTGTGCATGAGCTTAAAACTGCAGCTAAACTCCATTCCCCCATAAAACACCTGACACCCACATAAAACTATGTATACTCTGGCATGCTGAATGCTACAGTCTTCCAGTGCTGATCCAACTAAGCATACCTGAATGCTCCTCTTGAGTGGAAACGGTGGCACCCACATCCATGACATACTGGATGATGGATGCCTGGGAACTGTCCTGTGTTGCAAGGTTCACCAGGAATTCTTCTGTAGCTGAGAGAGGTTGTTCTGCTGGAGGCCCACCACCAGTGACCTGACAATCCCTGGCCACGTCTGCTGCATATCTGCATGCCCAGTTGATCATATCTGTGGCACAGTGTCACGCCTGCTCATATGTGCAATTCTGGTGACCCATAGCATTAATGTTATGCACCAGTTCATCCCACAAGGCTGCATTTTCTTACCTATTTGCCCTCGCTCTGAACAGCAGGATTTGGTAGTGTTGTTGCAAGGCCTCTATAATGAGGTCATTTTCTGCCTCAGTGAAAGGTGCCAGGCATCTTGCATGTATGATATCCCCTGAAATAGAAATAAATGAGAACACATATCAGGATCAAATACGTAGGAGTACAGTATGTAGAGATACTGTAATAGAGGAAGTCTATCAGTATTCCCTGCGTAATTACACATCTCATATTCAACATTGTGCCAAACATAAGAAAAGGTGTGGACACAACTAGGATAGTAGCAATAGTGACCTACTCTTGTTTGTGCCATGACAGATACTCATGTATGATCACTCACCCAACATAGGAGTCCATTGTAGTGTGCCCCATAGCAGGACTCTCCCCTATAACATATGTATAAACAACAGTGCCAACCAAATAGCAGTGTACTATTACAAGTGCTAACAAAGGAAGTACAAGGAGACCTGTGTACCTAGTTAACACACAGCTCTACATCCTCTGTAGATGTAACACAGCTGGAGATCAATGGCATGTCATCAGTATAGTTCTAAGAAAGGCTTACTGATGTAATCCCCATTCCCCCTAAGTATATTCAAACATGTGCATCGTGTTGGAAACAAGATGATTACATACCTGATGGAGTATAATACTCCTCTGTTGAAAGATACAGCTACATTAGTACTGTGTCAACCAGTTAACCATACAAACTAACTCTCATACACAATAGTTCCCTTAGCTATGAGTTTGGCTTTTTAAGATGATTTTTATTAGCAGGTGATTGACTCTGAACCAATCTGTGGTTCAGAAATGCTACATGCAGCCTACACAGCAGATTTGCAATAAAATCAGCCAATCCCATGGAACTACTCAACAAGATATAAGGCCTCAATGTAGATTCCATCCTGTTTCTATTATGTTGGGGTGGAAATTACTAGGGTAAAGATACTACATCAGCACAGAGAGAATGTTTATAGCAGCTTCCATTTACATACAGATGTGAGTGCTACAGGCTGAAGCTGCTGCTGCAGGCAATACACATAGTCAGACAGGCTGCAGATTGTGCAGGACAGCAACACTTAAGAGTAGCTGTGGGACCTTTAGCAGCCTTCGAGCTTGAGTGAGGAAACCCACCCCACTGGAATTAAAGTATGTGTTTAAGGTAAGTATGTTAGCCAAATATATTATTAACATAATGAAAGGCAGCATGCTTAGTGTGTCCTGAAACAAGGTAGGGGGTACACTAACCATTATGTCAACCAGCTGAATAACTGCCAAGTCATGTGTTATGTCATGGTAGTCATCTGGAACATGTGTGCTGACGACCCTTGCTTCTAGCATGACCTCCATATAGGCATGTTACTTGTGCAGCTGTGGTTGTCTGTAATATCACTAGCAAATCATTGTGGGCTGCAGTCTGATATTACTGGGCCTCATTTGAATTACATACTTCCAAATCCTCTGGGAATTCATACTGCATGACCTGACATTTTATGCACTTTCTAGTGTTGCAATAGGAATAGTTTAAATGTGGTCCTATCTGTAGTCCTTTGATTTCCATTATTTAGAGGCAGACATTGAGTCTGTACTGCTGCGGGTGGATAAATAGGTGATGAGACAGTCATATAGATCAGAATTTATACTGGTGATGTTACACATACATGTATTTTAAATGCTAGACATGGTTGTATTTGAACCCAGGACCATGTGGACCATAAATTAATGTTTTCAAAGCATTTAACAGATTGAGGTACTGAGTCACTGTTATAGAAGGTGTATTTTTATGTGTTGTAGATATAATTGCACAAATACCTGCTGTTGCATACCTCACTTACATCTATTATTAAGTATATGGCTTTATGGTTATGTATTTCTCTACCAGAGTCCTAGTTAAACTCCTATTTCTCCATCAATCTTTTAGCAGGTGTATTTTCTCATGTTGTAGATATAATCAAACAGTTACCTGCTGTTAGATATCTCACTTACATCTATTATTAGGTGTATGGCTTTATAGTGATGTATTTCTCTACCATAGTCCCAGTTAAACTCCTATTTTACCATTAAACTTTTAGCATATTTGCAAGATGTGACATGATGCTCAGCATCACTTAAACACACTTAATGCCGAGAAAATGACAATTACTATGTTTTGTTTAAAACACGTGTGCTAATTAACTGGCTGTGTGGCTTGGTGGGTTGATGCATTGTTCTTCTGGGGTAATGGTACTGGGTTCAAAATAGGTCACAGGTGTACTTTTTGAACATTATTATCCTTTAAAATACATATATTAATATACTGCCATTTAGCATCATGCAAAAATTCTTCAAAGAAAAAAAAATTGGGAAGATAGGACAGTGATGAAATGGGGTATAAGCAGGGAAAAACATAGTGAAAGACAGGTAGTTATGTGCAGAATGGGTGTAGGAAAGAACCATGGCTATCCATTTCTTGAATGGCAAAAAATGTGTACTTCAACAGTTTTTTAGCTGAATTTGGACTGTCACTCCCAGAGAGAGAAAGAGAGAGAGGGGTGATGACAACATAAGTGCATTTTCAAGCCAATTGGACCAAATTAAGTGTGTCCAGTGGATGTGTACAAAATGGAGAGCTACGTATGTGAAAATATTTTTTTGGGACAGGTGCCCATTTTTTTTAAGTAGAGAGTGAAATGTTAGGGAAGTGTATGTGTGGGGAAGGTTAGTTGGGAAGGTGAGGAAGCTTTTGCAGACAGACAAGACAGACAAGACAGAAGACAGGGTTGGTGTGTGACACAAGAGGGGGGTGAACACTTTGGATGTAGAGGGTGCTGTTGAATCCCAGTCCCGAGGACATCAGACACAGTAGCAGTGCGACTCAAGTCCTCACACCTGGGACTGTCAGTACTGCACCTTTATTGCTCCTGTGGAGGCAGTGGTCAATGCCGGTGTCTGGGGCAAGACTGCCTCTCCATGATGGATAGCATACTCTCCATCCAGTGTAGGTGTGCACCAACAGTTTGTGCACAAGCCTACACACCATGGCTGGTAGTTGGGCTTGGGTGACAAAAGCACCCTCACCACTTCAACTCCCAGAGGAGAGAACACCCCCAGCCTGTGGGGCAGAACTACCCGATGGAGCAGGTAGTGCAGGAGCAGCAGAGGGGATACCACCAGGTTGTGGCTCAGACATGCTGGGCCCCAGCGTCTTGGCCAGTGGAGTGAAGATAGGTTCATTACTGGGAACTGGCATATCTTGTCACACTATGATAAATTAAATATAAACATAAGGAAAATAAACATAACTGAAACAAATGTAATTAACAATGTAAGAGATAACAATAATGAGTAATGGAAACAAATTGAAAATAATATAGTGAGGAATACAACAATAAATAATTTGAATGAAAGTTTTTAATAGCAAAGTAATATTAAATTATACATAAGGCCAACATAAGAGGTAATTACAAGTAATATGATAATATCAAATGATAATAAATGTAATTAATAAATAAAAGAAGAGAAGGGGTGGGGTAAGAAAAAAAAGAAGAGCATTAGCAACTTTACAGATAATATAACAACACAGAATACAACTGCATACTTCTAGGTATGTTAGATTATACTTTTGAGAACACTGACTGCTTATATTGTATATATGATGTTCCACATATATAGCTCTCAACTTGTTAGCATGAGACATTATGGGCCAAGCCATACATAATGGTGGTACAAAGGCACAATGACAGGTAACATTTTTACATAGTGTGCTCATGCAATGGTAGCAAGGTGTTCTGATAACAGATTTACCATTAAATTGCATTTCAAGTGATGTCATATTCTTGCAATTAGAGGACCAGACATATGGGGCAATATTCATTACATTCCTCAAAAATCATGACAGTTGAGTGGTATGTTCGTGTACACTAACTACACTAGACAGCTGGATATTTCTCAGTTGGCTGGTGTGGAATTAGAACCCACACCCACAAGCAGTGATTATGGGAATACTGAATGTTTTATTTTAACAAATAAATTATCAGACCACCGTCTTATTTACAACTTTTTATTGATTCATGTTGTGTCAGATCGTGCATTTACACAAATACATAGCTGTGTAGGAGTTCCATTACCTTACACGTACCCTATTCATTTATTGGCTGCAACCTACAGCATGTATCAGACAAAATGAGAAGAACACAAGCTTGACCCTTGGGTATTGCACTGCATTTATTTATGGCATATGTTGAAACATTATTGACTACTTTAGATGTATCAGTTGGTTGATGTCTGATTAGAACCCACAAGAAGTGACTACAGGAATACTAAACATTTTATTTGAAAACCTTAAATTATCAGAACAACATCTCCTTTTAGACTTTATTGATTTATGTTGTTTCAAATCTTGATTTACACACATGCATAGTTGTGTAGGAGTTCTGTTACCTTACACATTTAACCTATTCATTTATTATCTGCAACCTACAGCATATATCAGGCAAATTGGAGCAGAACACAAGCTGACCCTTAATATGGGTATTGCACAGCATTTATTTATGACATATGTTACAACATTATGTACTACTTTACTTTACATTTATCAGTTGGCTGGTGTTGAATTAGAACCCACAAGCAGTAACTACAGGAATACAGAACATTTTATCTGAAAAAAATTAATTATCAAACACCATTTCTTTTTATACTTTATTGATTAATGTTGCTTCAGATCTGGCATTTACACACATGGATAGCTGTCAAGAACTTCTGTTATCTTACCCATTTACCATGTTCATTTATTGAGTGCAATCTACAGCATATTTCAGACAATGAGCAGACCACAACAGTGGCTCTTAATTTGGGTAGACCACAACATTAGCTGATGGTTGGAAGCTATGCTACGCAGTACTGCATGCTTACTTGCTTTAACTTGCTTTACCATTTCAGATATCCACTGACACATTAATAAAAATGTATGATGTCCCAGGTATTTCAGACATGACTGTTAAGACCACAATATCTGTATTTAGTTTATTGTATTATTAAGTTATGCACTAAGTTATTACATTATTGGTTTCTTACATACCACGTGCTTGCCTCATTCTGGCCAAATGCCTTGCATGGGATTGTACATTGCGAGCCCTCTCTTCTGCAGCTGTGCTAAGAGAAGGAAACTATTATGCATAACAGTTTTGCACAGATTCAGCTTGTATATTTATAAATTACAGGAAAACATACTTACATATCTGTGGGGTGTGCCCATCCATAGCCTCTTGGATCCAGGTATCCAAGTTTCCCCTTTTCCTATGATACAGGTCATCATAGTGGTGATGACATTGCTAACCAGTGCTGGGGATACCAGTTGCACTGAATAGGTCCCTGACCAAACTATTCCAGGCCTCAGACTTACACTCTGAGGCCTGGCAGTCACCCTGCAATAGCCAGAGTTTGTGGTGTCGTACCAGGACTCCAGTGAAAACCCGGACTCCTGCACACCTCACTTTTGTGCCCTAAAGTGCACTTTCTCACCAAGACCAGCAGCCATACCCACAGTCAAGATCAGGATCCAAGGAATGATGTGAAATTCCCACCTATTGACCTTTAAGTAGGATGCATTCCCACCCTTGCACATCACACTGTAACTTTCAAAAATGTGCCTCATCGCTTAGCAGTGCTCAAACTCGCACAAACCAAGTTTAAGTGAAGCTTAGCAATATGCAAACTGGAAAAGACCATCAACCATGTTTAAGCACTGCTTAGCATCATGCAATTTTTATAAATGTAATAATTATTTAATTTAGAGTCAACCAATGTTTCAGTCACTTGACACAGTTTTACAGCACTATATGTAAAAGGTATTACCGCCCAGGACTCAAACCTGGGACTTACTACACTGTAGATCATGACTGAATCTATCTAGTCACTGAGATAGTGAAAGGATAGTGAAAGGAATGCCTATATCTTCAGATATACTGTGAAGGTTCCTGTAAGTGTAGTGCAGCTTCGCTGCACTGGTTTGCACAATGCTAAGCATGGTAGACCTATAAAAATTGAATACATCCAGTTTCTATTTTTAACTGTCTAGCGGATGTCTAATGCTTAAGTATGCTGCACTATGCCTAGCTAAGCAATGTGCCGCATTGCACAAACAAGCACATGCAAAAAATATTAAAATTGAATGCATCCGGTTTCTATTTTTAGCTATCTAGTGGATGTCTAATGCTTAATTATGCCGTGCTATACCTAGCTAAGAAATGTGCCATATCATGCAAACAAGCTCATGAAAAAAAAAAATAAAATTTATTAACACTGAATGCATCCAGTTTCTATTTTTTTCTGTGCAGAGGTAAGCATAGCTAAGCAACATGCCACACAACACAAACAAGTACAATGATGTAAAAAAATAAAGATGCAATTTAATGAAATCAAATGTCTTGTACACCTTTTGGTCAAGGTTAAGAGGCTGAAAGGTATGTGGCTGTGCCGCCAGTCTTACACAGATTCAATATCCATATTGTTGTGACCTCCCCTAGGTGTACACCATAATTAATATGTACAGCACACTGCCGAAGGGAAACCGTGGTCATGTACATGGATACATTCCATGTAGGCTCTACACAGAGCCTACACAGACTTTATTGAATCCTGGGGAATGTCTCCTTTAAATAGTGCATATGTTTTATACATACATATATATATATATATATATATATATATATATATATATATATATATATATATTTATATATATATATATATATATATATATATATATATATATATTTCAATGTTCCAAAGTGAATATATATATATATATATATATATATATATATATATATATATATATATATATTCACTTTGGAACATTGAAATACCATAACTTCGAAATTCAAAATATTGAGACTAAAATCTTGAAAGTCTAGAACACTGAAAGTTCATATTGTCGAATGTTAGAATGTCAGATTGTGTGTTATAATGTGCAAAGTGGTTGCTGTGGCATTCAGATGTGTTACGTTTTAGTTTAGTACATTAGAAGGAAATATGGCTAAGGTCACCTGTGAAGCTTTGGTAAGTATCAGAGAGATATATGGTAATGTGTAGTGTTTTAGCAGTGAAGTAGTGTTTCCAAGAGAAAGCTGAGGATAGTTTTCTGCAATTTAATTAGGCTGTCATGCAGCATAGAATGGTATGTTTACCATTTTGTTCTGTGTTGTGCAATCTTGGAGTTGATGTATTTAATAGCAGGGGATGTGGGGGACACAGCCCCCTACATGGAGATTGCTGGAGGGCTTGCCCCTCTGCTTTTATGTGTAGAAGTTTAATGTATTATGTTTTTTATTTCTTTTTGTTTGCTTTTGTGGTGGAGTATAGGAAGTGTTGGTTTGACATGTTTGTTTTGATGTTGTGGGATTCAATGTTTTCAGTTTCCAGTGTTCTGGACTTTAAAGATGTTAGTCTCAATATTTTGAATTTCAACATTATGGTATTTCAGTGTTCCAAAGTGAATCCAGACTGGCTAAGAAATACAATGTGTTAGCTAACACAGTACTTTCAAGCTTGTTTAGGCTGTTGCTGTTTAGGGCAGAATCCCAACTATATTCAGAAATTAAACTTGTAAACATGCTGCCATTTTAATCACAGAAATGAAGTGCCATTATGTTATCCCCTGCAGATTAGTAGCATGTACTAGAACCATACCAGCTTAATAGTACATGATTCCCTTTTTTTTACAAGACTGGTTGCTCCTCTGCCCATTGCATGAGATGCAATACATGATCTACAGGTAGCAGCCATTTGCAACAGTACATTGAAATAAGCTTTTAGGTTAGCCATCAAACTTACATAAAACTTACTAAGGTTACTATCATGACTATGTTTTTAGAGCAGTCTTCCTCCTGACAAATTGCCTAAGGCACTCTAATTTACATGATGCACAAACTAAATTACCAATAGGCTTGTGGCAGTAACACAGAAATGAACCATAAAGTTTGAACTGAAGAAATAAAGAACTACATGAAAGAAGCTGCATTTTACAGGAATGAACCCCAAACATTTCCCATCAAACCAGTTTCCTGACATTAAGATTTCTACCTCATTCTGATGCATTTCAAATTCTGTTAATTTCAAAGTAATGCTATTTCACATCGGCAGCAAAAGAAGAGAGCTGATTTCTAACTGCAGTTTAAGTATGTTTATCGCCAGTTAGAAAACAAAGTATGCAATACTCCTGATTTAAAGATCATGTCTAAAGAGAAGAAAAAGCCTTTAGATTTTGCATAAAAAAGTGTTCACATGCATCTTTATGCACGTGAACACTTTTTTTGTACAAAAGCCAAAAGTCATTTCATTCCGTTTTACAAACAAAAAAGCAAATTACTTTAAAAATTGCTTCTAACTGCATAAGTGTAAACTCACACAGCCATGTTTATGGCATTGATATTAGTGGATGGGAAGAAAGCAGTTACATCACTTTGGGTTCCAGCCCCAATTATGGTGGATTAGCATGGGTAAGTAACTGTGAATTAAGTTGTATAATTGCCAAACTATTAAATTAACAATTTGGCAAAAAGCTACCCACTAGTTTTCAGATTCTTTAATCTATGCTCTAAGATAATATCCATCATTCCTTTCCTGCATTTCAGTGAGTACCGGTGGCTCAGCAGGTAGCACTCTTGGCTTTAGTGCTAGATAATCAAAAACCTATAGTGTCTTTTCCCACACCAAGTGACTAAACTAATTTTCCATTATTGCCATTGCAGTGCATTATTATGAGATGCTGATGTCTGAGTGTGCTATGCTTAGGATGAGATATTAAAACTGAGGTCCCGTTGGCTTGAATTGGTGGTAATTCACATGGATGTACAACATCCAGTGGCAGTTATCAGAAAGAGTAAGGATTTAAGTACCTTTTGTCAATAACCAACCAAAACAGAAGCATTATATTATAATTTTATTACAGACTACAGT
Organism: Protopterus annectens; assembly: GCF_019279795.1. Taxonomy (NCBI): domain Eukaryota; kingdom Metazoa; phylum Chordata; order Ceratodontiformes; family Protopteridae; genus Protopterus; species Protopterus annectens. The sequence continues at coordinate 1,836,755,437 of NC_056737.1, read as the reverse complement.
ATTTATTTGTAAAAGAGGGTAATGTCAGAACACATTTCTTCAATATTTTATGTCACTACAATACTTTTGTGCATTTTATTGTCCAAATTTCCCAAAATATAAGCATCTAACACAATTCCATATCAGAATAAATGTTACTCTCTTTAATCTTGTAATACTATAACTCTATAAAATTATGTAAGAACACTTGAGGCAACATTCATAGTTAAGAAAATGACTGCAAAAATTTTCACCTACTCACATTCTGAAGAAAAGATGCTTAAGAATTTTTAGATTACCATATAAACATAATAATTCATTATAACATTTCAACTTTAACCTCAAAATGTTTATGTCCTAACTATAAAAAAAAAATTTCACAAAAATATGTTTTTGCCAAATTTGCATTTTTCTAATGCCTGTTAATTTTGATTTTTCTAAAAAGTCTCATCCTGGCTTTGAACAATTGTTTACATAATCCTTGTTGTGTTCACTTGAAAGTTCCTGGGGAAACAAAGTATTACTTCCAGTTTCCTGGCTTTCTTTTAAAGAAACTACACATTTCTGCATCTTTTTAAACATTTTTAAAGGGTTTATATTAGAACACCGAACTTTCAAAATTTCAAGTGTTCTAATATCAACCCGCTGAAAATATCGAAGAAACAGAAAACCAATTTTTTTCCTAGGGAAAGAATTCGGTTGTCCATTTATGTTGCTACGGTATTTTCAGCGCTGTGGTGGAAAGTTATGAGTCGGGTTCAGGTAAGTGTGTGATTGTGTGGATGTGAGGGTTAGGGCGGGTTAGGTGAATTAGGGTTAGGGCGCGGGTCAGGTAAGTGTGCGATTGTGTGGACATGAGGGTTAGGGTGG
>NC_056737.1:1836574588-1836749588 GCF_019279795.1 Protopterus annectens | reverse complement strand
TGTGGCAGTGTCCTGCTCACCTAGTGGATTAGAAGCCATTGTTTTACTACGAGTGTCACTTACATAGAGTAGAGGAAGTTCCTCAGTGCCCTGCCATAGCCAAATGTACCTTAATCAGTAAGAAAAACACTACTCTGGCCTCCCCAAAAGGAAACTTCCAGCTTATAGCAGCTAACCCAATCAACAAAGGGTAAACAAAATGAATAAGTAAAATAGTCATATTCATCAAAACTACATTTGAGCATAAGGTTGCTTTCCCCAAGAAAGATGGTGGCATGACTGCATAGCTCCTCAGTAAGGGAACATTCAAACTGCTGCAGAAAACATAAGACTGAACCTAACTCTCACAGATGGGATTGAGGAAATATAAAAAAATGAATAGCTATAAAGGCTGACTAGAAGAAGATCAGACTCTTGATGAAATATTAGAAATGCTGGCTACAGCAGCTAGAGATCAGGCTGCTATGCAGGAGGGCCTAGGAAATGCCAGAAAAGAGCTTGAAATTGTACAAAAAAGTCATGGGAGAGCCCAACTGAAGTGGAGCAAATAAAGATGTCAGTGAATCAGTAGAGACACCAGATTGCAGAATCTACCGACAGACCTTCAATTGAAACAGGACAAGCGAGAAAATAAGACCTGAAGGAATAGTATTCACTTAAAAGGCCTGCAAGAATGCTGATGGATACCTGCAGCATTAAAGTGGGAAGATTTGAAAGCATCCCTAGAATGATAACTTTACAGAACAAAGAGCCCAAAGAAAAGGACACCTAAAGTTACAGCAGTGTAATACAAAACAACTTGTGTAAATTTCACAGTTGTAGAGCAAAAAATCTGGCTGATGAGGTAGGAGAAATGAGTGTGTGAGTGTGTGTGTGTGTGTGTGTGTGTGTGTGTGTGTGTGTGTGTGTGTGTGTGTGTGTGTGTGTGTGTGTGTGTGTGTGTGTGTGAGCATGTGTGCATGCATGCAAGCATGTGCGCATATGTATGTACATGCTCGCATGTGTGTTCAAGCTTGTCTGTATGTGCTTGTGCATGTGTGTATTTGTGTGCATTTGTGCAGTTGTGTGTCTGTCTGGATCTGCATGTGTATCTAGGTGTGTGTGTGTGTGTGTGTGTGTGTGTGTGTGTGTGTGTGTGTGTGTGTGTGTGTGTGTGTGTGTGTGTTTCGTAGGGAGAAGCTCCACTCCCCTTAGGACTTTCCTTTAGAGTTACATTGATGGTTGTGAAAGTTTACTGAGGTGCTGTGGAAGTCCATGGAAAGGGGTGAGAGCTGTGTGGTCTATATTATGTCTGAGAAAAATGAATTTGCTGACCTGCATCTAAATTGAAAATGCAGTTCAGTGAATTTGCCACACCCCCCGCTAATTATATATACCGACTCTGAGATCGCACTACTCTACAGTGAGGAAAGGGCAAATTTTCCAATCTTCACTGTACCACGATTTCACTATTATCAATTCACTTAACTGCATTTTCGATGTAGATGCAGTTCAGTGAATTCATTTTTCACGGACATAATATAGACCCAAGCTGTGGACAGGGTGATAGATCTTGTGGTCATAATAGTGTTCCAGTGGGTGGTTTATACTCTGTCTGAATATGTTGTAATTGGACTTCAAGGGTTAAGAAGCAGGAGATAGACAGACAATGAGTGCAGCAATGTAATGATTGCTAAGGAGGTCAGGAGCTCCAAAACACTGAATACAAGTGGCAGCTGCCAGCAAAAGACTGGATGTTCTCAGATGCGAAGAGAAGAGGAAGGGTTAAAGTGCCATTTCCTAAAGAAATATTAGTATATAATGGAATGCTGAGCTCATAGATGGGAGAGGTACATGATCAGATAAAGAGAAGAGAATGTTAGACTCAGATCTTCCCAGAAACTGAAGGGAGTATTTGCTAAAGAATTATTGACTTAAGACAAAAATAATGGGGGGGGCCTCTAAATCATGGACAGTTTTTAAATATTACTCCAATTCACTTATAAAGTTAACCAGTGCTAGAAAGGTGGTGGTACACATATGTTGCATCATTTGGGTCAACCCCTACCTGCCCAGTCCCACCCCCTACCCCACCCAGTCCCACCCCTGCCCTGCCCCATCCCGACACCCACAAAATACTTCTTTTTTTCTGGAAATCCTCTTTTATGAAAAAAATAAATAAATAAAATCTTCTTTCTTAATAATGCAACAATTGAAGTCACTTCTCACAGCAAATTATTAAGCATGATAGACAGAGATAGTGGACAGTAATCTTAAATTTTACCTGCAGTCCTGCATTATCCTAGTGCTGCTGGGTCCACCTGTTCCAGTTATGTTGTTTTGAAGAGCTCCTGCTATATCCTTTATTCATGGAGTTCCAAATGAAATATCTCAATATTCAATATACATCACATAACAGATTAAAATTTGAAATTGACAAATCATCAAGTGTACGTGTACTGTGTTGCAAAAATCCTACAGCTGTAATTAGAAATAACTGAAATGAGGGCCTGGCCTGATGGTGAAAAGCCTGGCAAGTTTCTGGACAAAAGTTCAAGGCTTGCAGGCAACAGATATCCATAGCAGGGGTCAAGGTGACTGGCAAGCAGAATATGCTCACATGGGGAAATATGAGTTAAAGCAGAGTCCCATCATGTCTATGAGCAACTTTACTTAGTCCTTTACTTGATAATTGGGAGAGTAAGATGAGTGAATTCTTTGACAAAGTGAACCCTCTTAAACTGTCACTGGAAAAGTGGAGTAGAGTTCTCTCTACAATTTCTCAAGGGGATATGTGCAAGGTGATAGATGATATGCCTTGTTGTAAGCCTGTGACATGGATGGAGTAAATGTAGAACTGTATAAAAGCCTTGTATCAAAATTTCCACAGGTTGTTGAATATTTTTAGATCTTTCCAGACTTCCAAGATGATTAACCTTCTCTTGTACATCTACCATAATAATGGTTATCCCTAAACCCAGGAAATATTCCTTAGTGGTCACTGGTTGCAAACCATTGCCTGGTTTCTCTTATTAATGTGGAACTTTATGTATATGTTAAAGTCCTAGCACAGCAGATTAAATCTCTTCTGTCGAAATTTATCTTTCACACACAGGCTGGGTTTGTACTAATTTGGAAAATTAAGGATCTCTTAAGGACAGTGCTCCTTTATGTCAAGACTGCAAGGGATAGTTGAGCTTGCTCTGGTGGTTTTAGTTGAGTTTGAGAAGGTTTTCAGCTTGGTTAGAGATGGTTCTTTGAAGACAGCCTCCCAATCTGTGATTATCTTGCAATGAAGCCCCCCGCCTCAAGTATATGTTTAAGTAATGGTTCATTGTCTAGTCCCTTTAGTTGTACAAGGGCACTTGCTAGGGTTGTCAATTTTCTCACTCTTTTTTCTTTTGACTGTATAACCCCTAAACAGGTTCCTTCAGCAGACTAGGACCATTTATAGGCAATCCATGTGTGGGATAGTAAGGGCTGTACTTATGAATGATTTAGTCCTTACGTAGAACCCAAGAAAGGATCTCACTGAGATAGCTGGATGCCTGGATTACTGAAAAGCTTTGATATCATTTCTGGGCAGAGTATCAACAAAGCCAACACAGAGATATTTGTGGCCAACTCACAGACTGAGACTGAAGGATGAGGGTCTGGATCCCCCTTTACATGGTCGTGGTCCCATCCCAGATATTTAGTGTTACACTTTCATAATGTGAATTTTATGATAATATTGGATGCTAAGATTTACTTCTCAAGCTTTACTGTCAAGGTGAACCCCTTGACATCCAGGTCTGAAAAATATTATAAAGAGGTTATGATTGGAGACCAGATCATAATCTTCAATGTTGTATTCATTTTTGTGAATTAGAGTAATATTTAAGAAATTGTTCCTGATTTTCAGCTTTTACCCCCCTCATTACGTGTTTTCTCCAGAATTCTTGATCAAAGAAATGAAGATGCATGTCCTATATTGCATGCTAAGAATAGGCATCCTCAAGACTTTAGAGTACAGGAAAATGATTGCTTCTACTTGTGCAGACATCTCTGCTGTCTGTATTCATTCTATAGTTGTCTGGGAAGTGGAGAATAGAGGGTAGAATGAGTGTAAGGAGCAGAAAGTACACATATTTGTCAGGAAAGAGTCACAATGATTCACATTGAGACAGACATATAATTAATGGCACAAATGATGATAATCTCAGATGAAAAGGTGGAGATATGTGACATGCAGTATGATTAGTGAATGATCTGAAATGTGAAGAGCCCCAGTCACATGGAAAATTTAAAGCAGTATGCACCCAGTACTGCTTGCTCTCACTTAATTGTCGATTACTGAAGACATCATGTCACAGATAAGTACTGCATAATATTGTGCTTTACAGAATTTCCAAAAATTGAAGAATATTAACTGGAAGTTAATAATGACCTCTACATCCTACAAAAAAGTTATGTAGTCCCATAAAATAATCAGTCCTTAAGTTGATGGAGTTTTAATTCATTCTTTGCTTTGAGCGTTAATGGCCAATCTTCGTCCTTGTAACAGCCACAAATTAACGTATCTTGCAGGATCAAAGCATGTGAGTGGAGGGCCTACCCATTGTATGAAGAGAAGTGTGGAAACAATTCTTGTAAGTAATGAGGCTCTCATTGGAGTAACAATTAGATTCATTTGTGAAAACCCACGTTTGCACTCACTTGATTAAACTGGAATACAATTAAGAGCATGCAGTAGTGGCTGCAATTTTTTGGACTATTTTTCAATGAGGTACTGACAGAATCCATAAATTGCATTTCTTTCTGATAACTGTAGTTTTTTACAGATGCTCCTAATTTCCTTTTCAACAAAGGTTAAATGATTATGTACATCCTTGGGCCACTGCTTTTGATCAAATATGTGTGCCAGTTGTGCAAATGTGGCATTGTCACAGTCAAGTAGCCCTCTAGACATTGATTCATGAAGTTTTGTGTAAAACAAAGTTGGATCAATTGGAGGATCATTTTTGCAATCCTTGCTGTGAAGCAACACGCCGCTGAACTGGAGATTTTGCACAACCATTGCAGCCATCTCGTAATAGTAACCTGGATTTGTTTGTCTTTCTTTGAATCCTTGAATGAGCATTTGTAGCTTTTTATTTGCTTTGTACAAATCAATGTTGTGATCTTGCAATTCCATGCTTAATTCTGACAGTTCTTGAATGGCGTCACACATTAACCCAAGATCTAGCACAAACTCTGTTGATGTGATTTTTCTTTGCAAACACTCATAAATACACTGTTCTGTCTGATCATGTGATGGACATTGTTTGGCTTTCTCAAAATGTTTAACCAGAACTTCATACTTTTCCCAAACTGCAGACATGGTACGGTAACTTGATGCCACCCATCGTGTGCTTAAAATTCGACCAATTTTTAGCATCTGAGTGTCCAGCTCTTTTACGCACATATATAATTTTCTGTTATTTTATGGTGAGGAATGGTATAGCACATATCAAGGAATGCCTTAAATCTGTTAATGCCCAAAACTTGTTTGATTACATCCCCGACAGAGAGTTCCAATCTGTGATTCAAACAGTGCCAAAAGATAACTGAGGGAAACTTGTCTGTCATTAGCTTGTGAACACCACTTTTACATCCTAGCATAACGGCTGCACCATCACATGCAACACAAACCAAGTTACATTTCAAGTAATCCTCTGTTAAACCATGAGATTTAAGGCACGCAAGCAAAGAATTAAAAATCTTTTCCACTGTTGTGTTTTGCAGTTCATTTAAGTCCAAAAATAAATTTACTGCTGAGTTCATTCTGCTGTCAGCAAAACAGGTATGAACATAAACAATGAGCGTTAATGTGTTGCTCAACATCATTGACTCATCAATAATTAATGATATTTTGCTACTGGATGTGACAATCTGTTTTGTAAGAATTCTTATTTCATCGCTTATGTGATTAACGATGTTGACGCATGCATTACTAGAATGAAGAATGCTTCCCATATCAGCTCCATTTAGTTGTTGTAAATCAATTTCAGACTCAGAATTATGAAAGCTTTGATTTTCTTTCACCACTTTATAGGAGCACGAAAAATGTTCATTTGACAGTTTTTTTCTTTTGCCTGGGCCTTCAAAACCATCTGCTCCAGAATCTGTCAGTTTCTTCAAGAAGCTTTGTGGCAGCGTTGTGACTCACAGATTCCTTGTGGTTGAATATTTTTTTTCGCAGGGGTTGTTAACTGCTGCTGTTGACTTTCACCAAAGGAAGTTATCAAGTCATTGGTCCATTCCTTTGCAATTTTGACACCCTTCTTAGTCTTTATGCCAAGACCCCCCACACTATGGCATGTTTTACATCCAAGTTTCTTATTTCGAATTGACAGCCAGCTATAATTACTGCAGTCATCATTTTTCTGGTCCAAAGTCCAGCAGTCAGGCCAGTCTGTGTCACCAGCAGCCTCATGAATGGCATTACTACATGAAGCAGAAGCAATACTTTGTAAAGATTCCACCTCCATAGCACCATCTGGCTCATCTGCAACATTACTGCTTGAAGCACAAGCAACATTTGGCATAGACACCATCATCATAGCATCACTACAAACTGTGAGATTTGGATCATCCTCACATAGTCACAGTAATTTATTTATAAGGCATCCTGTCCCAGAAAAGTAACTAGTAATTTTGGGCATCCCTAACGGGTAAATGGTCTAGTATTTAGCAACGTGCTTATACGTTTGCATAGAATGCACAGTGACTCACTGAAGTATATTCCTGACTTCAAACACGAGGACAGCAAACTCTTTTAACAATGAAGAAGCTATTAAATGCAATCAGTGCTCTACCAAAATTTTACTGTTTGAGAGATACGAGCCCTGACCCACACTGTTGTCATATAAAATGCAGCCTAATCAGTAACACTGCTGTACGTGCAGAATGAGAAGTACTGACCTTCACAGTACTGGAGCTGTAAACATTAGGCACTGTATTCACAATACCATTATATAGCTGCTTACATAAATTATATTTATTTTGATGATTTATAATATTCCAAACATTTGTTTTAAAAGTTGGAACTCGGAACATTCATAATAGCACCTTTGTGCTGAAGAATCTAAAGAAACTGGGGATAAATTTAAGAAATAAGCTAGATAATGTTACAGTTGTATGCTGTTGTATTAAATTACCTACAAGCTACAGCCAACCCTCCACCCCCAAGAAAGAATTACATTTCACAGATTTAAAAAATGTGACAAAGTCTTCTGTGCTTCTGACAAAAAATCTTAATGGAGTAGGCAATAAGCATGTAAAACACTTTATATATGACTTTCTGCCGTACCACCCTTCTACCATGTCCAAACTGACATACTGTTAGAGGATAGGCACAACTAATTTTTCACATACTTTTATTCTCCCTATTAATACCTGTATCTCTTTACCTCTCTACTAAATTACTAATGACAAAATCTCATCTCTTTCCCTCTCTTTACCATTTCAGAATGAATTTATATTATACGTTTATGGACTCTGTTACTTTCCTGTCATGCTGTAATACCAGTTTTGTAGTCTGTACTTTATTTTAATTTCCTGGGCTAAATCTGTAAAATGGCCCAAAGAGACCAGTGTTCTACCCCAGTTAACAAAACTGAAATAAATAAATAAAATACAATACAATACAGGTAGATATCTAAATCTATAATGTCATTTCCATTAGTGATACATACATACCACAAAACATTAAACATTCCAGACCAGAACTGAGGACATTCATCAACAGCCCCCCAAAACACACAGACCACAGGAGTCTGGTTGACCATGCCAGTGTATTAAAAAAAGAAAACCAACAGTCCCCAAAACACACTGCCTCCCTAGTATCTGGTTAACCCTGCCAGGTTAGAACCATGCAACCTATAAAAAGAAGAATGTATATGCTTGATATAAACTACATTTTTAATAAGCTTTGCAAGCCTTAATTTATCCATTTTCCCCTTTCAGATCAATGTCTAGTTAAGAACATTTCTGGAACATTTGCCATTGGACCAGATTACTTGAAATGTTGAGGACAGTCAACTGCCTTACCTTCAGCTGTTATCTGGAATGCAAAAGCTATAACAAGGAAAGCTATATTATTAAGTCTGGGGCAATGTTATGTTAATTTTAAGGCCCAAGTGTACATATGCAAGATTAGAGCTTATACATTTATTGTCATCTCAGTCATGTTACAAGAACAAATCAGGAAATATGTAAGTTACTACATTATATGGAGGACACAATGTTAATGCATGCATACAAATATTTCAAGCATGGGCATTAATGCCCTTCTGGCCTGCCAATATACTAAAACAGTTGTTTCCATAATAACTGTTCAGGCTGTTCTTAAATACATCTTCATTAATGCTTGCTTTAATGTAAATTGGTGGTCTATTCTGTGTATCAGCTACTATCTCAGACAACCAATTAGTATACTTTTGATAATCCCAAACATTCCCAGAGGTGGTTACCTCTAAATACCCTAAATACCTGAATAAGGTCATCTTAAATCTCTATATGAGACACTATACAAGTTTAAATATTTTAGTCTTTCATAATGAGACTTTGAGAATCAAAACAGTTGGAAGATGTAGTCCAAACAATGTCTTAGGGTTACCCTGTCAGCACTGCAGAGTACCACTTTAATCAGCTCTATAAGATTTCCACTAGCATCTGTTTAGCTGTTTATTACTCTGGTTCCTCATGAAAATGGCTTTTCAGACAGACTATTTTCATTAGAGAATAAATGCTTTCACAAAAATCATGCTGAGCCCAGCTCAGAAGTAAAAACAGTTCTACATGCTTCAGAGTTCATTTACTTAAAATTTATTGTTATTTCTGTTCTATGAGCCATCCTGTAGACTAAAACCTGGACAGCCTCATCTGACTCCCCTCATCTCCTCCCAAACATGGTAGGCTATATCCATACAGTTGTGCATTACACATGGATGGATCAAAGGACTCTACACTGTAAAACAGTGCTCTGTCCTGATAAGAAGGGGCACAGAGTGCCATATGCCTACAAAGCAGAGGTGCCATGAATGTCATCTCTGCTGTTAGGTGGAAAGCTGCATGCAGTGTTGTCAACATGCACCAAAAAGCATCCTACTCAGCATGAATGGCACTTTCAGGTTCTGTCTTCCTGTTACTCATCAGTATTGACACTACCATCTGTAACATAACCCCTGCTGAGTGACAGTGACAAACCCACTCTTCCTTAAGTGTAACACAATGGCCCTCAAACACACATAGTACTAGTATCTGGTTGAGCCTGCCAGGAAAAAAAAAATAAAGTACTTGGGTGGCCCTGCCAATCAACATCCCCAAAAAACACACATACCACAGGAATCATCTGGTTCTTTTGAGCCTGACAATGTATTAAAAAAAGAAAATCAATAGTCCCCCAAACACACTGCCTCCCTAGCATCTGGTTAAACCCTGCCAGGTTATACATAATAGCATATTAAAAAAAAGTCAACGCCACGGCCCTTAAAAGTTTCAAACATAGAGTAGGTTGATCCTGCCAGGCAAAAAATAAATTATCTGGTTGGCCCTCCCTATCAACAGCCCCAGAAAACACACAGACAGACCACAGGAATCATCTGGACAGTAGTTCTGTTGACGGTTCGTTGACCCTGTCACTCAGTGTATTAAAAACAAGAAAATCAACAGCCCCCCCACACACACACACACACTACCTCCCTAGTATCTGCTTAATCCTGCCAGCTTATAACATATAGAAAAAAAGTCAACACCACAGCCTTTAAGTTTCACAGAGTAGTATGCTAGGAAAAAATAAAGCATCTGGTTGGCATTGGGCTGTGGCCCTCTCAACAGCCCAAAAAACACACAAATGTGATGACACACACACACTATAGCCTTGTTTCTCTTCTCGCCCTCTCCTCACAACTAAAGTGTGGGAAGAGAATGCGAGAGTAACAGGGCTAATCAGCAGACCATGTCATGATTACGCAGTCCCATCAATCGTCACAGCCCACAATCCTCTGACACATATGTCAAGACGTGACCTGAGGCTGAAAGCTGGACATTTTTGTCTTTTTAGGTTAATGGAAGTTTAAATTCCGCACATAAGTGGACTCGTTATAACTGGTACTTTTGCAGCAGAAGTCCTGGTACACCATACCGGCATGCACTGTCTCAAAAAAAGCCCTGAAGTTAACAGAACAACAGGTTTTGCATCATTGGATCATGGGAGTTACAAAAGGACTGAGTCACAAAGCCATTACTTTCCTTGTCAGTACCCACCCTTAGGCCTTGCCTCACTTTACAAGGAGGACCAAGCTAGTCATACAACGGATACATTTATGAATATCTATCCAATTGTCTAGCTCCTCTTTAAAGGCAGTCATTGTATCACACTGCTCAACTTGGAGAAGAAGTTTGTTCCAGAGAAGGGATAAATGCTATGTGACAAATCTATCCCTCCATCTTGTTTTATTTATTTGTTGGAGTGGATTAAGATCTTTAGCCTTAGTGTCAATAGGAGTGTTTGATATTTTTAAAGGTGTAAGAGTTCTTGGGTTACTGGATTCCTTATTGCCCTGTAAGCAAAGCACAGATCACCCCTAAGGAGTTTATATGGCACCAAATAAGGAGATAAAGCCTACAGTCTCTCTTGGTAGCTCAGGTAATTTTGCATGTATTTTATCTGATTTTTCAACCGGAAGAACCAATATAGAAAACAATGAAGTACAGGTATATATAAAAGAACAACAAAACAGATAGAATGAAGACCAAACCTAAAAACAAACAAAAATAATAAGTATATAATGTATTTTCAATCAGCACATTATAAAGCAATGATTATAATTTTTTATCAAGTACTGTAATGTTATTGACACAATTAATCTTTCTCTCAGAGAATAAAAGATAAAACCATCAAAGCTTATCTCCAATTAATAGTCTTTTACAGTGTAGTGGGAGCTCACCATGATGTCCTCCTACTTAAAAAGAATACATTATATACCCTAAATGCTGCCTCAACAAGTTTTCCAATCCCTCTACAGCTACAACTTTTATAGATTTCCATTGTCTGGTGCACAGGAGCTTGATCACACTTGCTAAAGTCCAATAAACCCTCAGAATGGGACAAAGAGGTGTCTTCTACCCAGGGGTAAAGCTTAAAATCCTAAATGTCCAACCTCATATCAGGTTGACCTTAAAAAGTTTAACTTATTATTAAGAAAAGCCCAATATGCCTCCACTCCAAGACAACTCCAAAACATATGTATATTGACGGCTTCATCCTGACCACATCTCCAACATCTGCTGTCTCTCATCAGTCCCATCCTGGATTGTTTATAAGGGATAAGGTACCACTGTGACACAAGCATCAATTGCTGGTCATAACATTTTGGTCAACATTTAAGATTACCCACTGCTTAGCTCAGGTCTTTTAATCCCATCATCTTTTTAATTAAAATTCTGTGGGGGCTTTCCATTTGCTTGCTGTGCTTTATAAAGTAAATTACAAAGGACTTCTTTTGATCTAGAGGAGATACATTTTACTATGAACTGTGTATGGTAAAAGGATTTCCTAACCATTGTTGCAAGATGATGGTCAAACATGAGGCAGCTATCCACCTAAATACCCAGGTGTCTCACTAACTTTTCAATTTAAAATTGTATGTTATCTATGCTATAAGTTAGAGCTAGTGGTTTCTTACTTTGTTTATAAGTTTATCTAAGTTAAAGTTATTAAGCCTCAATCCTGATGTGTTTGTACTTAATAAAGCTGCTTGAACAGACCCCACAAATGTTCGTCTGTTTTATCCTGACAGGACGAGTGACATGGTGTCAGAACTGGGATTCCAGATACTGCTTTTCAGAGCTACAAGGTGCAGAGTTAACAGGGAAGGAAAACTAAGTGAACTGAGTACAAAAAGGGCCAGAAACAAACAAAAGGTAATGGAAACTTGCACAAACTATTTATTTTATGAAAAAAATAAAACAAAGCATTACAAGGGCACACACCACATTATTTAACAAGCAATAGTTACAAAAGGTTTATTAATTAAACAAAATGTTTAAAATTAAGATATTTGATAAAATGATTATCAGAAAAGCACACAAAGGGTTTGGAATTACCTCAGAATTGCAAAACAAGCATGTTTAAAGTAAAACAGGCATATTTAGAGTACAATGAGCACAAGAAAAAGTATAATGGGCATGAAAAAAGATTAAATGAGCAAAACAAATATAATAAGGGGAAAAGGGGGGCACATTAAGCATAAATAAAGCAAGGCAATTGCATGTTTTTGTGGCAAACTGCTGTGTTTTGGCATAAACCTCTGTTTTGTATTGATTGAAGCTATCATGGGCATAACTAGAGTTATTCTAAGTATCTCAAAGTGTGTAAAAGTGCTTACAGTGTGTGCTTATTACTGTGAATTTATTCTGAAGAGCTTATTTGCATGCAAAGTGCAACTATTTCGTGAAGTACAGTCAAAATACAGCCATTTCGAAAAGTTTCTTATGCTGGGTGTGTCTTCACAAAAGTGCCACCATTACAGAGTGTTTCTTGCTCTGTAAAGAGTTATTTAGCAAGTACAGCCATTTTGGGAAAGTTTCAGTGTGCTGTGTACTGTTTATTCGCAAAGTGCAATTACTTCAAAATGTTTTGACTCTGAGCTTCTTTTGCTCAGTACATTCGCACAGTGCAGTTATTTTGAAATGTTTCTTACACTGATAAGAAGTGATTTCTTGCACTATGGTAATTTCAAGAGTATTCTTGTGCCCAAGAGACTTATTTTGCAAAGTTCAGTTATTCAGAGGCTTGTTGTATTATTGGGCATAGTTACAAATACTGGCATAAATTTCAGACATATAGGCAAATGTGCATATTCGTCCAGTTAAAATTGGACTTGGGTTGCATTGTTTTACTGTAATTTGTTGGCATGGCTGCTGGATTTTGAAAACCATCACCACTTGTATTTGATCAGAATATTGCAGAGAATTGGAGAATATTTGAGCAAGAGTATGATATTTTTATACAAGCAACTTATTCTGACAAAGATGCAAACACCAGGACATTTATTTTGCTAAACCTAGCTGGCTCAGAGGCCATTGAAAGAGAGCGTTAATTTGTGTATGCACCAGTAGTGTATGAGGGAGAAGGTGAAAACCATCATATTGTTGTACAGGCTGAATCAAGGGAAGACCCTGAGTATTTGAAATGCAAATTCAGGGAAATGTGCAACCCTCAGACAAACATTACATTAAAAATATATTTGTTTTACACAAGAGATCAAAAGCAAGAAGAAACTTTTGCAGCGCATATTACTGACCTGAGAAATAGAGCTAAAATGTGTAGGTTTGGTGACTTAAAAGATGAGTTAATAAAGGACAGGCTTGTGTGTGGTATTAATAGTGCTGCAGTGAGAAGGATTTTGCTTGGTAATAGATTTAACTCTGAGCAAAGCTATTGAGATTTGTCAGATCCATGATGTTACAGAAAGGCACACAAGTATGCATGCAAATAAAAAGAGAATGGTTTCAGCAGGCTCCAGAGCAAATGTAGACAGCACGCAACACATGGCTAGCAGAAGCAGGTCTAAGCACATGGCAGCTGCCACCCCTGCAGGCTCCCCAGGTAAAACCTGTAGGACATGCTCAGTGAAGTACAAGGGTGAGTCAGCAAAACTCAAATCATGCTTTATCATTAACCATCGCAATTGCGGTGCCAATCATGAGTCTAAAAGAGTGAAATGCTTAGCATTTGGTCAGCAATGTCACAAATGTAAAAAATTAAACCATTTTCAAAAGTATTGCAAATCAAGTAAACCTCACATAGTTATAAAGAAAGGTCACTTAAAAAAGCAAGTTGATTACACAGAGAGCTGCAATTCTACTTTCTTTGTAGATAGTGTGTCAGTGATTGGTGAAAAGGTTGATGCAGTAAAGGTGTTGGCAAATGTTTTGCACTGTCCAGATCAATGGTAAAACCACCACGCTTAAAATAGACAGAGGTTCATAGTGTAATGTTATGTCAGCAGACACTTTTACTAAGGTTAAAGCTGGTGAACAACTTAATGTGGCCAGTTGTGTGAAAATTGTTGCTTATGGAGGTGAAGAAATTTAAACTGAAGGCTCAGTAGTCCTTTCATGTTATTTGGCTAAGAACTGCTACAGCTTACTATTCTGTGTAGTCTGAAGACCTTTGCAGTAATTATTGTGTCTCAGAGACCATTTGAGAATGAATTTGCTTTCAATTACCAAAGAAATTCATCATATAAGAACATCTCCTAGTCCCAATTTTACTGATGCTATTTTCTCAGAGTATGCTGATGTTTTTGATGACAAGTTAGGCAAACTTCCAGCTGGGTATTCTATAAAGTTAGACCAAGAGGCCAGTCCAGTGGTCAGACTGACAAGAAAAGTTTTGATAGCTATGCAGATTAAGGTTAAAGCTCAGCTGGATAAAATGGTGCAGCAAGGTGTAATTTGTCTAGTTACAGAACCAACTAAATAGGTGTCGTCCATGGTAGCAGCCCACAAAAAAGGCTCAGACAAAATCAGAATATGTTTTGACCCCATATATTTGAACAAAGCATTAAAGAGACCACATAATCCTATGTGCACAGTTGAGGAAGTTGCAGCCCTAATACCAAATGCCACTGTTTATACTGTCTTGGATGTAAAAAGTTAATTTGGCAAGTAATGCTTGATCACATATCTTCACTACTGACTACTTTCAGTACACCATTTGGAAGATATAGATTTCTCAGAATGCCATTTGGAATAAATTCTGCAAGTGAAGTCTTTCAGCGTGCAATGGAACAAATTTTTTTGGGTTATCCTTGTGCCATAATAGTAGATGATATATTGGTTGGAGGCAATGGTGAAGTAGACCATGACAGAAACCTTAGATGAGTTCTATACAGAACACGTGAAGTGAACTTAAAGCTCAATCCTCTGAAGTGCAAATTCAGACTACCAGAAGTTATGTATGTAGGTAATTTATTTACTAGCACTGGCTTGCGACCAGACCCGTCCAAGCAAGCAGCCATTCTTGAGATGCCATCATCAGATAATGTTCAAGCTCTACAACATTTTCTTGGTATGGTCAACTATCTAGGTAAGTTTATACTAGACTTCAGTGAGTTGACAGCACCTTTGAGAGAGTTAACATGCAAAAATGTTACATGGTATTGGTTAGAACAGCACCAGAGAGCATCTGAAGGTCTTAAGCAGAAAATTTCCACCCTGCCCACATTAAGATACTATGATGTCAATAAAGCAGCAACTCTTTCCTGTGATGCTTCAAAATTTGGTCTTGGCACAGTTATTAGTCAAGAAGGCAGAACCATAGCATATACATCTAGACCTCTTACCCAAACTGAAATGCAATCTGCTCAAATTGAGAAAGAACTTTTGACAATAGTATTTGCATGTTCAAAGTTTCATGATTATATCTATGGTCGAGCTATTCAGATTGAAACTGATCACCAACCTCTAGTCACTATTTTAAAGAAACCTATACATTCAGATCCAGGGAGATACAAAGAATGATGCTCAAATTGCAAAAGTACAACTTCAAAATGGTCTATACAAAATGCAAACTTCTTTATCTGGCTGATACCTTACCCAGATCGTCCAGAAATACTACAGAACAGTTTAATGTAGAGAATTTTGACTTTGATATCATAGAAGTGCATAATTTTTCTACCAAGAGACTTGATGAGCTGAGAGATCATACAAAGATGGATCCAATGTTGCAAAAGAGCAGCCACTACATTAATGTTGGATAGCCATCAAAGCAATCTAGTGTACAACTTGAAGTGCAAACTTATTTTCCTTATAAAGATGAGATGTTGATGGAATATGGTATTATTTTCAAAGGTCCTAAAATCATTGTTCCTGCTTCCTTACGACATGAATATATCCATATTTTGCATTGTGGTCATCCAGGTTCCAAATCTACCAAAAGAAGGGCGAGATGACTTATATTTTGGCCTTCTCTAGCAAAAGACATTGATAAAGTACTTTCTTCTTGTTCAGTATGCAATCGTACTAAACTGCATTTGCAAAAAAAAAAAAAACACTTCAGCTAAGTCAAGCTCATGGACAACATTGGTCAACAGAATCCACAGATATATTCAAGTGGAACAATCAGCATTAATTAGAGTTGGTAGACTCTTATTTGAACTGGTTTGAGATTGATTTACTACCTAATCTAATGACAGCTACTATCACTAAGTTGAAATGTCATTTCTCAGTCCATGGCAGTCCACACAAAGTTATTTCTTACAATGGTACCCAGTTTAGCAGTCAGTTGTTTCAGAAATTTGCAAAAGAATGGGACTTAATACATGTTACTAGTAGTCCAGAATATCCACAGTCAAATGGACTAGCTGAACGTGCAGTACAGAGTCCAAAGCAATTACTAGAGAAGTCAAAGTGTGATAATACTGATGTATTTTTTAATTTACTCAATCTCAGCAACATACCCAGTGGCAGTATACTTGGTTTGCCTGC
This sequence comes from Protopterus annectens, assembly GCF_019279795.1. Lineage (NCBI taxonomy): Eukaryota > Metazoa > Chordata > Ceratodontiformes > Protopteridae > Protopterus > Protopterus annectens. The sequence continues at coordinate 1,836,733,088 of NC_056737.1, read as the reverse complement.
TCAGAGGCTTCTATCTAGGCAAGCCAGAACAACATTGCCTATCAGTTCCAGTTTGTTGAGGCCTAAAGCAAAGAACAATAGAACTATCAGAGCCCAACTGTACAGAAAGTGTTCTTTCCAGAAGTCCAGCTATGATAAATCGAGCAGATATCTTCATCCATTGAAAGAAGGAGAAACAGTGAGAATACAAACAGCGAAAGGTTTCTACCAGATTGGTCAAGTAACAGGTATATGTGCCGAGCTGAGATGCTACTTCATAGAATCAGAGGGTGTGGAGTACAGGAGAAACCGTAGACATCTTCCTGTATCAGAATTCATATTGCAGCATTGTTCCTGTGATACAAACTCGAGATCTCAGTGAAATCCAGACAATGTTCTCGTTCCAGAACGTGTCTTAACTTCTACTTCCATTCCTGATTATGTTCCTGATGTCCCCAAAGTTGAAATTCAGCAGAGACAGTCCCAGTTGCTATACCTAATTCTAATTTTTATGTCACATGATTTGGTCATATTTCCAGACCTAGTGTGAAATACATAGCAACTTGGACATAATTGTCTATCTATATTTAGTTCTGTATAATTGCATGTCAAAGAGTTATTTGTATCAATTGCATGTCAATTAATGTCATCAATAATGCATGACTTGTTTCTCAAAGAGGGAGGATGTAGACTAGTGTGTGTCTGTTGTACCTTTATGAAGTGTTTCAAGGACAGCACATGCATATAAATAGTAAGCATGTGCTAGCTTTAATGCCATTTTGAGACTGTAGCCAGAGAGTGAGCATGTATGAGTGTGATAGCTAGTTTGTTTATAAGTTTATCTAAGTTAAAGTTATTAAGCCTCAGTCCTGATGTGTTTGTACATAATAAAGCTGCTTGAACAGAACCCACAAATGCTCTTCTGTTTTATCCTGACTGGACGAGCAACAGCTATCCACCTAACTATATACAGGTTAGTTTAGAGCTCCTTCAGCTTGTTTAGTATAGTTGGATGTGGTAAGGTATGGAATGCCTTGGTGTTGTCAAGGTACACTCTGTGATCAGCCTGCCTACAGTCTATGGCCTGCTTAACTCTCTCTCACAGACATTCACTAGTTTCATTAGACAAGATCTGCTCTTGACAAAGCCATATTGCTGGGGATCAAGCCTGATATGATTTTTGATATCTTAGTTAATTAAGTCCATTATGATATGTTCCATGGCTTTGCATATAGGACTCATTAGACTGATAGGTCTGTAATTCCCGAGGTCAATGGTGAGGGCCCCCTTGCTGAGTAGAGTAGCATCACAACAGTTGTGTGCAACCTGTGGGACAAAACCAGTTCTTTACTCAGGTTAAAGAGGTTGAAGAATGTGCCCTCCAGTCTTTATTTTGTGCAATTAATTGGGCAACTGGGTATGGGATCAGGCTCCATGGATGAGGCATTTTTCATTTTGGAGAGTACTTTCAGTACATGTTCTTTTGTGATAGTTAGTGGTTGATTCCATATGGGGTAAGTGGACTTTGAGTAGATCTCTCTGGGGTGAAGGTGACAATACATTTACTTGCCAGTATGTTGGCAATATCCAGTGGATTAGAGCAGGTAGTACCATTATGAATTAGCTCTGAACAATGTTGAGTATAATTTCTTATTCTCCAGACATAACTAAAGAAGGATTTTTAGTTCTGTTTGCTTCCGTAGCTAGTCTGATTTCATGGGGTGCCTTCATTTTCTTATGTCATTTTTTACTTTCTTATCTAGCTATTTGATGTTCTCCTTAATTTGGGGGTCTCTTGTTCTGCTGTATATATTAAGAGGTTTCTTCCTTTTATTATATAGCTTATTAATGCCGGTGGACCACCACACTGGTTTGTTCTTAAAGTTCCCCATTTTCTTGGAGCTAGTGGGAACTGCAAATTTAATGCACTTGCCCAGGTGCGAGTAGGACTTATCTGGATAATTCTTTGCAGTATCAGCATTTTGAGCAATGCTATTATACTCATATTTGGAAGTCCTTGAATTATATGATATTTCCTTCTGATAGTTTTGAGATTTTAATAAAGATGGTTATTTGTTTGTGGTCTAACTTGACCAGTGAGGGGGATACTTTGGAGTTGGCACATACAGATGCTAAGTTTGCTAGGACCAGGTCAATACATTCTATCGTCTAGTGGTTTTTTTAACAATCTGGTCCAGGGAGTTCTGGTTTAAATAATTTAAAAATGTTTGTGCATATTATACATTGGTGGTATAGATCTTCCAGTTTATCACTGGGAGTTAAAATCACCTAGATAACAGTGTCCCTACTTACAGTGAGTTAATCAAGAATATTTAAGAATGTCAAATGATTTTCTGGAAACACGGAGTCCTTTTGCATGCTGTGATCTGACAGATGCTCTCATTAAGTATGATTTAAATCTTTGAAAGTTCTATTTGTGGGTCTGTAGATATCTGTCTTAAGGTAAAGTGGTCTGTAAAGAATATAGATACACCACAACAGTTCACACCAGGTCTAAACAAGTGGTAAGCACAAAAATCCAGATGCTGAGTGAGTGATGTCTGGGCTCAAACAACATTTCTGTAACAACACATACATGGAAATACTCCAAATGCAAGTGAGCTCAAGATCTGTCAGTTTGTTGTTTAGACCTCTAGCATTATGTAGAGCCACCTTGATGTCATCCAGTGGTTGATTTCTTTGGGAAGTTAGGTTTGGAGGTCCATTAGCTGGATTATACCTAAACCAGGTACAACAAGGTAGCAAAAGCTCTCACCACTATATGGAAGTACTGCAATGAGAGGTGCAAACTGTCCTTGATGAAGCAATTATTGTTGTCATACATCTGATCCCATAGAGTGTAATATTATTGTTGTCATACATCTGATCCCATAGAGTGTAATAACAGATCCCCATAGAGTGTTTAACCAATTATTAAAGCTAATCATCTTTTATTTATACACCTACATCATTCTTGGTGATGTAAGGATTCCACTAAATAATAGGGTTTTTCATGTATTTGTGACATGCATGAAGAGCTCTGTCATGTCTCTGCATATCCCACAGGGTTACGTGCAAAGTAATTTACCCAAATATGGACCTCCACCATCATGTTATAATCATATCTGTCTGACTTAAGGATCTCATGGCCCTTGTAACACCAGCAATCTTGGCTCCTGAGAGCCATCTTACTGTCACCCTGCTTTTGTCCACTTGTGCATGAGGGATCAGTGCACCTAACTGATCACTAATGCATTTCTGTTTGTGTTTGTAGTTTGCTTGGTGTAATGGGTTTATGATGTGCTGTTTTCTAGTGACTTCCAGCTGTGTTATTGCTAATCAGTATCACAATGCTTGGTTTACACTAGTCCTTGTCATACAAAACTGTTAATACCTTGGCAAGGATTTTTTAGATGCCTCAGTGTATGATAATTTAGTATGGGTTTGTGTTGAATGTGAGGTAGGTGAGTGAAGTGCACAGGATATGTTTGGTTGTGACAGTGTGGCCTCAAATTTGGCTGGATACTAATATCTCTAATAAATAAATGATGAGGAGTTAAGCATCTTGGATACTAATATCTCTAATAAATAGATGATGATGAGTTAAGTAAAAGATGCTTATCTGTGAGCATCAGGCAATTTTTACATTGCCTGAGCATATCACTTCATTTGAGGCTGGCAACATGGAAAACTAGCTGGCTGACCTCTTATTCAGACCGAGGATACAAAGGGTGTTAGGGTAAAATAAGACAGTATAATAATATTTCTGCTTCTGGATTAAGGTATCAGTTCATAGAAAAATATAAATAATAAATATACTATAAATATATAAATAATAAACATAAATTAAATTAGGTTTGAGCACTAAAGTAACAGCATTTCATAATTATTCTGGAAAAGATTGTATATAAGGTTAGTTTACCAGATGTTAAGGAAGAATAAGGAAAGATAATAGCATTTTGGCTCATAGTTTAACATAGTTGCACAATCCTACTGTAGGTAGGAGGAGTTGTGTTATTAGGTATTCAGATTTCATGCTAATTAGCTGTATGGATTTCTGGCCAGGTTTATCTACTTTTCAAGAGCCTCTGGCCAGATTAGTGATGTCTACAGGTTGAGAGATATGAGTGAGTATATTAATAACTGTGACAAGGTCTGCAACAGCTACCAGATAGCTGGTATATCTCTCAACCACAGATAGGATGAGATATATACCAGTATATTATAGAGGAAAACATTATGATGAGGGGAGTTAAGAGATGAGGTGAGAGGTGCTGATAGTGGAACTGGTGTACTGGTGGGTAGAGCTTGGAGAAGGATCTGTCAAAGCAGGCAAGAAAGGCAGAATAAATTCTAAAGGGGATGCAGAAGGAGATGATGAGCATGAAGTTACTGAAAGCTGGGGGTGAGATCAAGTATGTAATTCTTTTAAGGAGGTAAATGAATTATTACGACTTAAACAGAGGAACTTGTTATATTATGAGGGTATAAAATTAGGATAGAGGAAAAGTGTGGGTAGCACCTGACAGTTATAGGGTTGGGCAGCTTAAGAATATATAATGAGTATGGAGGAGTTTGGGAAAGTATGAGCTGGTCAGATTTATAGGGTTGTGGAGATTGTATGAATACAGGGGACAGTCAGGTTAAGTAAGAAATGAGAAACGGTATTAGTACAGAGATTAAGATGAAGGCTATGAGCTGTTAATGACCTTATAGTAGGCCAGGGTTTGATTTCCCCTAGCCTTCATTTGTATATTGTGTTACTCAGAGTAAGTCATTTAACCAGACTGTGCTTTGCAGTAATTGTGCAAGGTTCCAAGATAGTCTCTGGGACCACTGGTCTAGTAAAAACCTGTGAGAATATAAGATGGAAGAATAGTACTTTTGGGGAAGGAGTAGTCCATCTACCTATTGATTTGAGAGGTTTCAGTTCTATATTTGAGTAACATATATGTATCCTGTAGTAAGAGATGTTATAGAAGATGGTATAGAAGATGCTAGATGTACAAGGCAGAATTATAGGAAGGGCAGGGAGATTAGGGTGCTGCCAAGTTGTATAGGGAGCCAACATCAGAAAAATCACTTTTTACTATATATATATATATATATATATATATATATATATATATATATATATATATGTATATATGGGTCTATCTTAGTAGATCGACAATTGAAATAAGCGACAACGAATTCTCCGACGCCAGAAGATCGCAAGTCACTTCACCGACGCCAGAAGATCGACAAGGCAGAAGACCGACGGAGGAAGAAACCGACGCTGAGAACACTGCGATGGGGAAAGGATGTGTAAGTATGCGGTAGTGACGGACGATAGGGTGCGAGTAAGGTAAGTGTGCGATGTTGACGGTGTGTAGGGGTAGGGGTGGGATAAGTGAGTTAGGGTTAGGGTGCGAGTAAGGTAAGTGTGCGATGTTGGTGGTCTGTAGGGGTAGGGGTGGGATAAGTGAGTTAGGGTTAGGGTGCGAGTAAGGTAAGTGTGCGATGTTGGTGGTCTGTAGGGGTAGGGGTGGGATAAGTGGGTTAGGGCATGGGTTAGGTGAGTGTGCGATAGTGACGGACCTTAGGGTAAGGGTTTGGGTTAGGGTTGTAGATAGTTGTGTATGTATGGGTTAGTGTTTGTTTGTAAGGATTTTGGTGTGCTTGTGTTGTGTGTGTGGGTTTTGGATAGGGGATTTATTTTGTTTGTTGGTATGATGTGTCGGGTGTATGCAATGTCGTGTTTGTGCACTGTCGATCTTCTGGCGTCGGTGAAGTGACTTGCGATCTTCTGGCGTCGGTGAATTCGTTTTCGCTTATTTAACTTGTCGATCTACTAAGGTAGATCCGTATATATATATATATATATATATATATATATATATATATATATATATATATATATTTTTTTTTTCTTCTTCTTCATGTCCCCTAATGCATTTGTGAAGAGAGTATCCTGCCACCCTAACCTGAAACATTCCCTAGCTTGTATTCACTAAATTATAAGCTAGGACAACATGAGTGCAAGGATCTCCACCCTCATGGATTCTATGTTAGCAGGCTATATGAAATTGTATTTTTTTCTGTAATGGGTTTCATGAAAACAACCAGTGTGGCTGTGAAACATATATATATATATATATATATACATATATATATATATATATATATATATATATGTATATATATATATATATATATATATATATATATATATATATATATATATATATATACACAGTTGATTTGTAATGACAAGTTGCATTGGTGCTGAGTAGAAAGAATAAATAAACATTTTAAACAAAGAGATGCTTGCCACTGATTGTAAAAGTAGATAAATTAATATCTGAAATCTGAGAAGGTACACTGATCAAAAAAAGTCACTAGTTCAGGCAATTTGCTCAACATAGTTTGCAGAAATATTACCTAACTTACACTCGTGTTCCTTCTCTCCAGAATCACTGACTGTACTGTTTGACGACAAGAATTCTAATTTGTTTAATTATTTAATTAATTTTAGTATTTAAACTTGAGCATTAGATTCTATTTTGTATTCTCCTTGGAAGGCTATTGCCGAGGTTCTAGAGGTTTTATTAAACTTTTGTGCAAGTGTTTGGATCCTGGTATTCTCCAATCGGTGCTTTTTGCAGTTGTTTGTTACTGTTTTTTGCCATGTCTAGTGGTCCTTCACTTAATGTGCCTAAAATTTTTAGGCAAGACATTATGGATTCCAGGCAGAGGACTATATATATCAATTCACCATGTCTTTGGGTGACCAAGTTAATGATCGGTTAACTCAGGGAGATCAGACCACCATACCCTGGAAAAAGTTCTTAAAAAATGAACAGCAAAGAAGAACAAGTAATACATTTTCCTCCATAGGACAGCGGGTAAGTGGTACTTTACCTGCTGAAACCAAGGAGGTATTTGAAAGGTTGGACTAACTTATGTCCAAAGAATTAGCAGTGTATCTCAGTTTACAAAGATATCTTGAACTGGACATAACACTGCAGGGCCTAAGGGCCTTTAAAAACCCTACCACACCCTTCAGTTTCCAAGATGAACATGACAAAAGATTTCAGGCTAGGTGGGTAGCTGCAGCTCACCGTTGCTCCATTGAATGGATTAATATATTAGTGGAAAGGGACAGACTCAAACAAATAAAGCTGCAAGAAGAAATTGCAGCAACTTGTGAGTTCCTTTCTAATGTGTTGGGTGTTGAACATATGGAGCAATACCTAAATGATATTCAAAATAAGCTAATAGACTTTGAGAAAGAACTATTAAACACAAAGAAGTATAAATTAAACCATGATTTAAAGGATTATCATAGTGGCTCTGCATTTTCTAGGCAACCAATAAGAAGTGACGTCGTAGGGGCATTCGGTTTTCAGACCAGAAAAAAGATCTGAAGTATAGTGGCAGCTCCAGTGCGGGCTCGGAAGTCTCCACAGAATGGGACAGCAAGTTGGGAGATTATCCTGGGCTACCAGCAGCTCAGGACCCACATTACTTGAACCAAATCTTTTGGAAAGGAAAAAGGGCTGGCAACATAGAAAATTACATCAGCAAAGGAATGAGAAATACTTCAGAAATGAATGAGAGACAGATGCCTGAGGGACAATAGCCTGCACAACTCAGGTACAAACGGGTTAGGTGGAATTAGCTGTAGAACCACCAACCCTGTTACTGTTGTTGTGAATGATAATTCTGACAGTGTTGAAAGTGCTTTTTTAGTAATGGACAATATGTTATAAACTTGTCAGGCTATGATTTGGATGAGTATGAAAATGCAATTCTTAATCATGGCTTGAAATTTATTCCGACAGTTATGCCGAGATTACATGTTATAAAAAAAGACTTATTTTGTCTAGTATGGAAATTACATCTTGCTCATTTTTTTAAACATAGAGAAGGGAATGTTTCTGATTTAAATAATGATTTATCTTTTCAAAGTATTTCAGCTGATAGTTTCCATTCATGTATTTTTGACTTAGAAAGTAATAAGGATTTGAATGCATATTGTACATTAAAAACATCTAAAATTGCATGTAAAAGTCAGTTTATTACACCTTTTGTGCATGAGGACATCCCAAATTTTTCATCCATGGTGAATTTTGCAGTGGAATCTTTGTATGTAGATTTTATTAACAATAAAGGACACATTAAGTATAACTTAACTAAATTAGAATGGCAGGCATTGCAGAAGTTGAGTAGGAATAAAGAACTTATTATTAAACCAGCAGATAAGGGGAATAAGGTTGTCATAATGCATTTTATGCAATATGTATGGGTGTGTCTTGAACATTTAAATGATAGTACAACTTATAAGAAAAGTGATATAAAAGCATATCAGGAAGCCACTGGCAAATTTCAGGATTTATTAAATAAGGGATTGAGGTTAGCTTATTTTACAATAGATGACATTGATAAAAAATTTGGGGTTGAGGGATGTAAAATAGCAAAATTCTATTGTCTGCCAAAGGTTCATAAAGATATTCATAGCCCTCCGGGGCATCCAATAGTGTCTGCATGCAATTATTTCTAAATAATATGGGAATTTATTTACATAGTTTTCTTCTACCATATGTTACTAAGCAAGTTTCCTTTATTAAGGACAACTCTGATTTTTTGGAGAAAGTTCTTCCTATATAATGGACAGAGGATATGTACTGGCTAACTGCTGATGCTAAAAGTTTATACACTAGCATAGACCGTCAGTTTGGACTAGAATCCTTAAGAGTTACCTTGGGTGATAGTCCCCTTACATATTATATAATTGAATTGGTTGAGCTTTGCTTAAAAAACAACTATTTTGAATTTGATGGTCAGTTATTTTATCAATTTGCCCCCATGTATACCAACATCATGATGGGATTATTTGAAGTGGATTATCTCTATCAAAAGGATTTTTATAAAAGATATTTGGTCAGATATTATAGATTTATTGATGACCTAATTTTCATTTGTAAAGGGGGTCTGGAACAGGTTAGATGTTTTATGAATAATCTTCGGAACAATAGATTTTCCTTAAAATTTGATGGCTTTCAGTTGGGCAATAAAGCAACTTCTTTTGGACATTTGTTTACAGGGAGGTTATAAAGGGAAAATTATTAGTAAGGTACATCGAAACTTTGAGGATGGTGCCCATTTTTTGGAAGCCCATAGTTGTCATCCTCCCCACCTTTTAAAATCTCTCCCTTATGGAGAACTCCTTAGAGTAAAATGGCTATGTAATAATAGTAATGAGTTGGACAATGAACTCTGTAAAACAGCTGAACTATTTGTTAGGAGAGGCTATGACAAAAATATGGTTCATGCCTCATTGGATAAAGTTAAAAAGAACATCTGTTATCAGCCAACCAGAGGGCAGAACAAGTAGATTATTAGACCTGGTGTTAAGTGACAACCTTAAAAAGATATATGTGGTTATTACTTATGACCTTTTGTCAGATGAAGTGAAAAAAAATGATCCAATATTATTGGGGCTTGTTATTTAAGTTTAAATATTTTCTAAACATTTTACATAAAGTTCCAATGTTTTCTTACTGAAAGGGTAGGAGCATAAAATACATATTAGTCCACACTGGGTTTTCCATGCCTGACTCTAGGATAAGTGTTAATCCTATTTTCGTAGGTACATTTTCTTGTGGCAAGTGTATTACATGCCAGTATGTTAGCAGGACATTTAAATATATTAATGGAGTGCATTTTCAGGCAAATGCTATATTTTCTTGTAACACAGAAGTTGTTATTTATGCACTCAAATGCCCTTGTGGCATGTTTTATATAGGTGAAAGCAAGAAGGCTTTCAAGCTAAGAGTTCAGGAGCATATCAGGGATATCAAAATGGTAAGCCTGAAAGTCCTCTTGCTATGCATTTTAAGGAATATCACAATGGAAATCCAATGGGTCTGTTAAGTGCAGTTTTAGAACATATTCCAATTAATAGGTCTTGACATTAAGAAAAAAACTTTGTATAAAGAAACAATCCAACCAAAACTCAGGATTACAATGAGGCAACCAGGCCTTTGGCTGAAAAATTCAAACAGCATATATTCTTCAAACAGAAGGATTTATCCAAGTAACAACAAGTCCAGTCTGTGTAAAATTCACAACTCACAGTTCATTTATTTGAGTGACATAAAAAAGGTAAGCACTTTCACTAGATAGCTTCCTTAGACCTTCAAGAACAAACACACCTTTCCTTTCCTTATATACTACCTTCAAATATTTCAAAATGTGTCATTACCAATCAGAACACTTTTTACATGGTCATGTGTCTAATTTAAATATTTATACAAAAATGCAAAAATAAAAGCAAAGCTAAAAATGCAGAAGTAAAATGATAAAAGCACAGCAACAACTTGCTCAATATAAAATGTATAAAAGTTATACAGCACAAATATAACGCATATAACATGCACTAATTTATACAGAAATAAAATAATAAATGCACAGCAACAGCTTGCTCAAAACACAATTCAAGAATACAATTCAAGAACACAATTCAAGAATATAGTTCAAAATATGTAAGGGTTATGCAGCAGAGATATAACACATATAACCTGCACTGATTTATAATATAGCCATAATACAACCATAGAAGTCATAAATCAAATAAATTGAGTTTCTGACTTCACTTTTTCATCTTTCTATTCTTTAGGTAAGGTTTAATAGAGGCTCTTTCATTGAGTCCTCTTCCTTTGTCTGCCCTAAAGGCTATTATCCATCGCACCTCTCTATTTTCAGTAAAATTTCTGATGTCACCTTCTCTAATACTTGGTACAATAATCTCTATAACTCTGAATTTAAATTTCTGTGTCTCCCCTTCTTGCATAACATGTTTGGACAGAGCATTATGCTCAATTTTAGTACGAATATTATAAATATGTTCCCTTATACGATCTTTAAAAACTCTGTTGGTTTTACCAACATAGAATGAGTGGCAACATTGGCAATCTGCTAAGTAGACCACATGAGATGTCAAGCAAGTAGCTGCTGAAGTAAATATGAATTCTTGACCTGTATCTGGATGCACAAATTTATTACTGGTATTAATATATGAACAACATTTGCATTTACCACAGGGCTGAGTACTGTATTCTTTATCTTTATGTGTTTCTGCATTTTTTCCATGACAAAGCAGTCTTTTTAAATTCTTCTTATTTTTATACAAGAAACTGGGTTTTGTGCCTAGCAGACTATTTATATGAGTCTACGGTAAGTATGGACCAATTCTTCATAAATACTTTCCTCATTTCTGAAAGATGCGACATCTGAAACTCAAATGACTGTCATTATTTAGTGAATGCAAGCCTCAAGGATTTGTTAGAAAACCACACATTTTACAAGGAATAGACCAGTAATATGGGGCAAAATCAGGGACATTCTGCAAAATCTGGGACAGCTGAGAGCTATGATGGGTACCTGTATGATTATGAGTGAAATTCACTACCCATGTTTGCTAATGTTAATAAGCCAGATACCAGGAAAGACCTAGGCCATCCCTGGTAATAGGAATGGAGGCCAAGCTCAAAGAATTCTGAGATTGCCTCAGCTACAGCACAAAATCATCAGCAGCTCAGACTCCAACTTACGTAATGTTTAAGTCTGAGAATGCCAGAGCAACAGTACAAAATCATCAGCAGCTCAGACTCCAACTTACGTAATGTTTAAGTCTGAGAATGCCAGAGCAACAGTACAAAATCATCAGCAGCTCAGACTCCAACTTACGTAATGTTTAAGTCTGAGAATGCCAGAGCAACAGTACAAAATCATTAGCAGCTCAGACTCTGACTGATGGAATCTTTAAGCAGTTTCGTCTAGTTTGGTTTGGTTTCTACTTGGTGGAAAAAACTGAGATAATTTGTGCTATGGTGGTTTTCTTTCTTTTCCAAGTCAAGGAAGAACAATCCCATAAATATAGCAGAAAACTGATATGACATTTATTTTATTTTATTTTATTTATATATAAGTACAAAGGTCTGAAACCCCTTTTCAGGCACAACCCTGCCCTGAAGACATTTTCAGATGCACAGCCACCAAGAAGAAGAAAACAAAAAGCTTGTACAAATCACAGTAAGAGGATAGATATTCAAAAATACAGAAACACAAAAATACACATGACAGTGAGACAAAAAGTCAAAACACATCAATTTAAATCTATCACACTTCCTTTATGTCAGTATTTCACAAACAGTATTGATTGTTTGCATTTGACTTTAGTCTTAAAATGAAGGGAAGAAAGCATAGCGTGAAAAGTAAATTTGTACAGGCTGTAGAAAAATGATGTATGATGAACACGAAGATCTGCTTAACATAAACTATGTGGCAATAACAGAACAAAGTAACACAGACGTGTGGATTCAGGCTAAGTTTGATGGCAAATTGTATGATTTTCTTTTGTTTACCTGCAGAAAGAAATTAAACTACATTGGAAGAGGCACTGATGCTCCTATAAGGTATTCATAGCCTGAAAGCAGTTGGCTAATATATGGTCTGCTCTCAGAGTATCCCAAAACATGGCCATCACTGTGACTTCTCCTCTGTCCTGGGCTGGAGGACCTTCATGCAAGGCTAGTCTGCCTTCATCTTAGCACTACTTACAGACAGCCATATCAACCTTATGATGCTTAAAATAACCCTGGGTACTCCAGTATACCACATGCTTATTTTTTGGGCTGATTGGCATGGATGGCATTGGGCTGCAAGCAGGAAGTGCCAAGGGCACAAAATGGGTATGTCACCCAGGCACCAAACTCCTTTGATATAGATATGGTTCATGAAATGGCAGCTGCACAGTTACAGTTGTGGTAAACTTGTTAATAAATCAGTGTTCTGGTGGTAAAACAAAAGGGGTGTTAGAGAAAGAGAGTGTTAGGTAAAGTGGACAGCTGGAGGTGGCAGTTAGGTTACTTTAGCACAAGAGGTGGGTTGAAAAAAAGTAGCACTGATTATAGTTTATTTAAGAAAAGGACAGCAAAAAGGTGGAAACAGTGGAGAAGATGCTTATGATGGAGGAAAGCTCAAGAGAATGGATGGGAAAGATAGAAGAGGGTAGGAGGTTCAGGGAGAGGGAGTGGAAACCTGTGGAAGATGGCAGCTAAGCTTGGTGCAGTCAGAAAAGGAAGGAGCCAAGAATTAGCATAGGAGATCAGCTTTGGGGAGTATTATGAGCATTGGGATATGGGATATGGCCCACCCTGGATGTGCACAGATACTATAGTGGAGAGATGGTAAGAGATATTATTTAAATTAACTGCATGTTTATACTAAACAAAACTAATTTTATTTTGTTTTTGAACTGTGTATTTCACTGGAATGTGCTGCCTGCATGCTTGTGGTGTATTTCAGAAATGTAATGAAAAGATGGAGAAAAACTACAATTAAGCTTTGAATGTTTGGTGCCCCACCACCAACCAATTTCCTGCACAATATACCCCCCACCAACTCATTTCCTGCACAATACGCCCCATCACCAACCCATTTCCTTCACAATACACCCCCTTCACTAACCCATTCCCTGCACAATATGCCCTACCACCAACCCATTTCCTGCACAGTATGTAACCTTATGATGCTCTCTTTAATCTATGTAGTAGCATCTTACTAAGTGAATGCACAACAGTTTTCATTAAAAATAACTTTCACTTTGCCATGTCTAATATATGCTTCCTTTTCTAAATAAATTCAGCCACCATGAGGCAAAACACTGCATTCATACTATCAATAAATGGTGGTGTCTGATCATAACCAAATTGTAACAAGTCTGAGAAATGAACATCGAGAAATTCAGCCCAAAAGTGAAGTGAAGCTCAAGAGATGAAATTTGGCATCCTCTTTGGGAACTCGTGACAAACTGCTTAAGATATACTTGAGCATAACTCTTGGTAGTATGTGGAGGTTTCTTGTATTTGCTAAACATTTAAAGGTCTTTTGATTCATTTTCTGTGTGTCTTGCTTATTATTTCTGTTCAGAACACATATTATTTCTTTGATGTTTTTGTTGGTGAAGTGATGAATGTTTCTGAAATTTATAGTGAACTAACGCATGCAGGTTGATGAATTTTACTGATATTTTTATACAGGTTTTGTTCTTAGACTGTCATGGTCTGGAGTTTTATTTTAATGCATGACTTTTGTAGAAGAAATTTGTGGAATTGTATTTAAAGTAAAGCTGTTTTCTGTTTTGATTATGCTGCATTGCATGAGATCCAATCTTAGCAGGCTTAGACATGCTTAATAAGTTTGTTAAGTGCTTTCCTAATGTCAGAAAGGTATGTAATAACTTTGTCTTTTTACCATTTTCAGAGAGAAATTGCAGTTCTACATGTATTGCAAATAATATTCAGTATTTGTGCTCGCCATAGGTATGGGGAACCTAGATGACCACCAAGGGCACCATTCAGCCAGGACTCCTTTTCCAACTCCCTTTTTTCACCAAATAAAATAAAAGTACCTTTGCTGCAGCCTCATTAGAAGAAGCATGGCAACCTGTGGGAAAGACACTGCACATATGTTAGTTTATAGGCTTCAGTTCAATCCCACTCATGACTGAGACAACACATCACAGAGCCTTTGAAGTGTGTTGAGCTCTAGTGTTGTTAAATGATCTACTGGTTATTTCCTTTATGCTAGATCAATGTTTGTTTGGTTGAATAGAATTAGTTTTCCTTACTGGGGAGTGGGGAGGGTTAATAGTAGTTGTAATTGCTGAAGCCAGTCTTTAATATATGAGGATTCCTGGGTTATACTCCAAAGCATTAGTAGGGTAGGGGCAGTACATTCTAGTGCTGAGTCATTGGCATATTGTATAATTAAGGTATGTTTGGCTACTAGATGAACATAGTTCATGAAAATACTGATCAGAAGTGGGTCTAGAATAGATCCCTTTTTGGAAACTCCTGTGTTGACTGGTAAATAATTTAAATAAGCATCCTGCCATTGAATGCATGGATTGTGTAGGTAGTTGGTAAACCATGTAATTGTGACTGGTTTCAGACATAGGGTAGTGAATTTTTGTAGCAGGAGTTCATAGGTTCATAGGTGTTTACTAGGCTAATGACCACAAGGGTTAAGCCTAGCCATGCATCCCAAATCTCTGACAAGTTCTGATACCCTTGATAAGTGTAAGCATGGCCTGGGAGATGAACCATTTACAGGTTACCTGTGCCCATTAAAGACATAGGTGCCAAACCAGGGATGAATGAGTGGGTGTGAAACTGTATCAAATGCATTAAAGAGGTCAAGAAACTCTGTCATAATGGTGTGTTCCTCATTTTATTTGTTTGTTTTTGCAGACAGCATCGAGGAATGTCTGCATGCTCCAGTAGTGGTGGAAGTTGTGCTGTGTGTGGGCTAGCAGCTGTTTCTTTACTAAATAGTGCAGAGTTTGCTTTTGGATGCTTTTTTCTACAACCTTTGAGAGAGGATGGAGTATGGTAATTAGTCAATAGTTGGATATTTCTACTTCTACAGAGTGTCTCCTTTATGTAAAGGAATGATGTACAATATTTTCCAAAGGGATTGCATGAAGGTTTCTTGGATGGATCTAATAAGTATGGAAATAGATGAAGCTAGAGCATATTCTATTTTGTTGTATCCAACAGAGAGGTTGTCAGTGGCAAGCATACCTCTCACCCTCTTACCTAAAAGAATCTGGACAAAACAATGGGGGATAAAGGCCCCAAAATAGGGACATATTTGAAATATTGTTCTATAAACTGACAAAGTTGCTAGAATAACAGAATTTGTGTTAGCATACATTTTCTGAAGGATATGAAGTTTGAAACTCAGATGCATGTCATTATTTATTGACTTCAGTGCTCAGTAATTTGCCAGAAATCCACACATTTTATGAGGAGCAAACCAAAAAATATGAGGAAAAAATCTGAACATTCTGTGAAAATCTTAACAGTTTAGAGGTATGGTGGCAAGAATTGGGAATTTTAGTTTGAGGAGGCATTTCTTGAGATGCTTGTATGTATGGATTCAAGTGAGAAGCAGTTTATGTTGTTGGGAGAATATGAAGGAATGGGAACTGCCTGTTGAATAAGACCAGCAGCAGATGTGAAGTGTCCAGTAAAATTGCATGGTATAGCATGGTATGGTGGAATCTGAATCAGAAGTTAGAGGACTGGAATGTGTTTTTTTAACCTGGTTTCAGTAGATTATATTTAGTGACCATGGTTGTTTAGGCTCTATGTGATGCTTTCATTATAAGTTTGTATAGTATTTTTTCTTCTTCAAGAGCACTTTCTTTTTTTTGTTGAGTTCCTTAGTTGCTATAACAATTGACAGATAGCTTGTCTGTTTAGTTTATATCATATTTTTCAGGCCTTGTCTGTAGCTTTCATTGTAAAAGACATTGCAGGAAGAATCATGTCTGTCAGCTGTCTCTGGGTTTGCAGAATGTTGCTGAAATTGCCTCACATTTTTGATCTTTTCCTTGTAGAATTTCTGTTTTTCTGACAAATTATTGAGGATTACAGTCACTAAATAATGACAGAAATTTAAGTTTAATATTTCATACCCTTCAGAAAATGCATGCTAATACAAACGTGTTATTCTAGCAACTTTCTAAGTACCTAACTTTTTTCAAGTCCATTCCTAACTTTGGGCCTTTTTCCCCCATTTTTTGTTGCCTTTCTCCCTATGTCTTGAGATGAGAGGTCGAGAGCTATAGTATAAATTTATATTTATATAAATCAAGCTGGACTATATGCTATGGCTGATTTACTGTGTCTATGAAATGGAGTTCAAGTAAATTTACTGTGGCTACTATTTTTAATGCATTTTATTGCAATCAGACATCTGTGATATATACAATGTCCGGTAATGTTTGGGTACAGTGTCTGTCATACCTCTCAACCTGCAGATATTGGAAATAGGAACAAAGGTTCTTAAAAGTAAGAGCATCCTGCTAAAAAATCTGAACATCTGATTAGATTAAAATTTGAATGTTAAATAGTCCAAAACTCTTCCTGCATGCAGTAGGAATACTGGATACTACTCAGAAACATATTTAAAAAAACAGAGAGTGACAAAATGATGGAAAAATATAAGCACATTGTCAAACAGACGTTATAAAATCTATAGAATTAAATAAACTGTCTTCTACTGCACAAAGTCAATTATTTTTGTTCAGAAAAGGGACATGTAAGGTGCATGACCTCTTTCTTTAAATTATTGGTGCAACAAATAGTGGGTCATGTAGTGTAATTTTTGTCTACTAGGCAACTTTAAAAATCACATGTGATGAGGGGGTTCAGAAATTTTGTGAAAGGGCAAATCAAGCCTGATATAGTGCCATACCTCTAAAAATTGGTACATGTGCAAGGGTAAATCAGGCCTGAAAATAGGAATATCCCTCCAAAATGGGGACAGCTGAGAGGTCTGCTCGCTTAAAAGACTGATTCTAGCCTACTGTTATTTACTTAAGTTAGACTATCTTTATTCTGAATTTACAGGACTAATACATATTTGACTGAATCAAGTGGGAATACTTTGCTGCAGTTGGCTTCAGTACATTTGTGTAAAACAGTTAAATGATAGCACAATAATTTATTTATTTAAGTATTTATTTTTCCTTTTCTATCTCCTTTCTGTCATTGTTACTGGCCTGGCCCTCAAGCTTCATCCACGCAGGGTCTTTCAGCTACTCCATGCCCCCCAGACATATTCCTGTAATTGCTGGGGCTGATCATGGACCAAAGGCAATGGGTCTTTAGAAGTCTAAGCTTCCATCCGGGGGTGGGTCTTACTTGATCTATACTGTTTCTCTCCCCCTTGTGGCATTGTGGTATGGTCTTTGGGTAGGCAAGCAATGTGGACATGTGGCATATTGCCCCACCCTCTGGAGCATCTCACCCAGGCCTATTGCTATCCACTGACCCCACCTCCTCTGGTGATGTTCCTAGCTTCCATTTGGGATCACTATCAAGAGACACCCACATAACACCCTTTCCTGGGATGGGCATGTCCATCCCTCACTGACACTCTGTCAGTCACCTAATTGAACCTAGGTCATAGTCAGAACTTTATCTCTCTCTATGCCACCAGAACATCATAGCAAAGTAATTTATTTATCTTTGCTATTATTAGACATCTCAGGTGTATGCAATTACAAACTGGATACATTTGCTGGATATGGGGGTCTGTCTATGGTTTAAAATGACTGGCCCAGCAGTTGTTTGCTTAACTTAAATAGTCAGTCTGGCTTTTCAGAACTAATGTACATTTTGGACAAGTCTGAATGTTTTATTGTGGCTACTATTTGTGTGTAACAAAGTTGTACTACATTATTGTGAGCATTGTTTTTCATCACAGTCAGACATCTGAGGACTGCACAGCCAAAAAAGTAGCTATAACTGCTGGGCATCAAGGTTGCCTGAGAATGAAAGTGACTGAGCCTGTTTTCATTTGCTGAGTTTAAAACAGTCATTAATCTGGCCTTGCATATTAGTGCATTTGTTTGAAAGTAATTTATATATGTATATATGTATGTACATGTTTATTTATTTATTATTAGCCTTTTATTATTGAGAAATTCCAACTGGGCAAATACTCTTTTCAGCAGTGGCCCAGGGGGAAAAAGGTTCACATTACATATTTTTCACAGTCAATTTGGATGAGCTAACAAAATAAATGACATAATTGAGTTGCGCATAATTTAACTGTTGATCACCTTGTTAAGTACACTGTACAGTAATTATAGCATAATTGTTAAGGTGTTCAACTCACAGACAAAAGGTACAGGGTTTCACTCTCACCAAGGAATATTGGTTAGGCTTAAAATGGTCCTTGGGGGCAGCTACTATGAACCTATAAAATCACACATATCTAAAGAACAGTAAGCATTACTGTACAATTTATGTATAAAGTCACATTGAAATTTTAGCAGAAAGACAGAAAATAAGGCATATGCAAGTTTTAGCCAACTAGTTATTCACTTGAGGCATATAAGACGAGAAAGGGGAGGACTGTATGATATTTGGCTGCATAAAGAGTAGACCTACTAATGGTGGTGGTACAAGAGTATGATTGTTTTGTCAGTAGGTATAATTGCACTGAGATTTTAAAATATAGATGGGAGATGATTAGACCAAGAAGGGTACTTAGTGTTTGGGGGTGTTACAAGCACAGAGCCATTTTCAAGACAGGTATAGTTTCAATGTGATTTTAAATAGACTGAGATGAGATATTTCTGTTGTTTGTTAAGAGAGAGTTCCACAGTTTTGCAGCATATACAGAGTATCAGCAGTCACCATAGTGATTTTTAGATTTTGTTGAGTAAGCACTACATGTTGGTTCAGCGAGGTGAGTACCAGTATAAGAGCTAGCCAGTGACAGAGTATTTGTCTGGGCTGTAGAGGACTGTAGACAGTCTTAATGTGAGTGTGGGCTAACAGATTAGGTAGCTCTAGAGAGTTAAGGGACTGAAATGCAACAGAGTGATGTGTTCAGTTAATGTGGTTACTTACATACTTTGCAACCTTATTATATGATTGCTTCAGCTTGGCTAGCTGAAAGGACTGTAGGTTAAAAAAAATTGACAAGGCATACAAGTCTCTAGGGGCCATATGGATTTGAGCTATGGTCTTATGTGCATACTCTGACAGAAAAGGCTTGACTTTATAAAGAAGTCCTAGTTTATGGATGTTTTTTTTTTAACAGCATTTTGGGAATGTTGATAAGGGCAGCCATGGTGGTGCAGCAGTTAGAGATGCCACCTCACAGCAAGAGGTTCTCTGGTTTGATTCTTGGCTGGGGGCCTTCTGTGCAGAGTCTGCATGTCCTCCCTGCAGTAACGTGGGTTTCCTCCAAGTGCTCTGGTTTTCTCTCACATCCCAAAGACATGCTGCAGGTGGATTGGACACTCTAAATTGGCCCTAGGTGTGAGTGTGTGCATATGTGTGTGCCTTCTGTGGAAGGTTGAGAGCCCAGGTGGCAACTTGACACTGTAAAACTCAACTGCCAGTCATTCTGTGGACCATTGTTTTTCTGTGGCAACCCCTAACAGGAAAAGCCAAAAGAAGAAGATATCGGGTATGCTGATCAAATCTTAATCTATAGTGAATTGTTATACCCAGTCGTGTCATGTTTTGCACTAGCTCCAGTTTAGTATTATTGACTGATAATATTTTTAAGTCACAGTAGTTTGATTGTTGGGTTGGAGGTGAAAATATCATTAGCTTAGTTTCTTTGGAATTAGAAGTAGTTTGGATTGCTGAAGCCATTTTTCAGTTTTTGTAAAGGGCTATTGTAGATAATATTGGCGCTGTTTGTCTGAAAAGGCACATATTAATATTGAATCATCTGCATATTTGATTACATTTGTTGGGAGAGAGGCTATCTGCATTTTATTTCTAAAAATATTAAAAAGTAATGGTCCTAACATCAAACCTTGTAGCATACCTAATGTTGTTTGCTGAGTAGCTGAAATCTCATTTGCCCAGAGTTTACACTGTGTTATGTGGCTAAGGTAACTTTTAAACCAGCCGACTGTACTGTTTGTGAGGTCCAGTTCCCTCAGTCTTGATAATAATATGTGATGTGAAATTGTATCAAATGTTTTGGATAGATCTAGAAACAGGGATGCAACCAGGGCTAGAGATACTATCTCAGGAGACAAATAAATGTGCTTTTCAAGTACTGGTATGTGTGAACTCTAGTGAAAGTTAGAAAAAAGCATATATTTGATTTAATTTTAGAAAATGCACTATACTTAGTAAAATTTAATTAGAATTATTATTACCATCTTATGTGAAGGGTAAGAGGGCATACCTGACAACTGTCCAGAATCTTGCGGAATGCCCTCATAAAATTTGTGGTTTCCTGGCAAATCACTGAGGACAGACATTTTGAGATTCAGACTTCTTTCCCTTAAGAAAATGCACACTAATGCAAAACATGTTGTTCTAACAACTTTCTAACTTTATAAAAGCAGTATTTAAAACCTGTTCCTGATTGTAGAAATATGCACCCCCCCCCCCCCACATTTTTGGATTTATCCTGATTTCTTAAGCAAAGAAGTTAAGGGGTATGCAGGAGGGTATACAAGTAATGGATAAAACAATATATTCTACTGAAGACTAAGGATGGTCTTATTAGTTTACAGTTTATGTGAGGTATCCTTACAACTCCCATTTGACAAGTGCCATGAAAAGAAGCAACTAGATCCATCGAAGGTAAATGTCCAGCTGAACAGCCAACAGTCCTATAATCAGATATTACATCTCAGGCTGCAAAAGCGCCTTTGAAAAGCACAGAACACACTGCATATGTGGCAAAAAAGAAAATTCAAACAGAATCAAGCCTTTAGAAATGAATTGCATTCTAAGTCAGTTAAATCAAAAGTAAAACCTGCACAAAAATTAATTCTTAAGAGGGAGATATATCACTTACTCTTTAAAGTCTGGGAAGAAAGAAATTTGAAGATTTCCTGTGAGAAGATGTGTTTTTGTGTTTTAAAAGTAATTACATATAATAGTTTTCATTTCTGCATATTGTGTAAAATATGCATAACTCAGTTTGCCAAATGTTCCTATTTCCTGTTTCTTGAAGTACTGTAAAATCTTAACTGCTTCAATATTTAGATTAGTTTTATGCCTTTAGAGAATGTTTAGGTCGGGTTAAAAAATTGGCAGAGACACAGCACTAATGGAAAAAGAGAGGGAGAGTGACAAACAACTCTGTCAAAATACATCTACATTGAAGGATCAGCTTGTAACTGTAGTTAGCAATAACGCTGGACAAAAGTCTTTCTCACATCAATTATTAGCTCAGGCAACTTCTTCTGTCAGACCTATGTGATTTGCTAGTCACCTTTTATTTTTCATTTCCTGTACTCTCAGATTGACTGTATTTAAACCATACTGGAAAATCTTATTAAATCTCACTAAATATGTGAGATTTGGGGCTGAGCCTTTTTCTTCTCACTTGAAATTACCTTGCCTTAGTGATACTAATTTCTGTAACAACATTGAAGTCTGGCATTCCCTGAAGGATATTTTTTCATTTACTTGTTTATTTTTTGTATATCGGATAGGTCCCATTAGACCTATTGTTTTTTTTCAGGGAAATACAGCAATGTATTAATAGAGTGGGGTAATTTGGCTAGGAGACCAGACAAGTTTCACTTTCCTGCCTTCAGAGTCTGATAGAGAACACATTTCTTGTGTGTGTTTGTGTGTGTGGGGGCAACATGACAGTAACTAGGTCAGAGGATGAGCCGAGTTTTAGCGATTAAAACAGAACATAGTATAGATATGGAACTCCTTGACTTGAGAAAATAAACTTTCTGCCTCATGAGAGTTAATCATTATGGAATGTAATACAATGGATTATGAAAGAAAGC
This sequence comes from Protopterus annectens, assembly GCF_019279795.1. Classification (NCBI taxonomy): domain Eukaryota; kingdom Metazoa; phylum Chordata; order Ceratodontiformes; family Protopteridae; genus Protopterus; species Protopterus annectens. The sequence continues at coordinate 1,836,710,752 of NC_056737.1, read as the reverse complement.
ACAATAATGATACATCAGTTCCAGTGGAACACAGTGATTTTAGTTTTTTAAATAATCAATGTTTATTAGAGAAATTCAAATAACAACAGAGGCAAAGAAAATGAAGCAATGGCCTATAACAACACTTGATATTATCACAAAATATCAGCTCTCACATGGAAAAACAAAGAAAATAACATTGCAAAAGAAGAAATAAAACATCCCATGATACAGTATGTAATAACACCTTGTCCATTGCACTTGAGCAATTGCAGCAAACTTCTTCAATTATAATTAGATAGCAAGAACAATACATTTGCCATGCACTCTTTGTGACAAAAGGAGGTACTGCCAGCACAGCTAGCTGGAATTTTGTAAATAATTATATGTCATTTGTGAATAGCAACCTAATTTATACAAGATGCTGGTGTTGCAAATATATTAGAACTGTATATCATATAAGATGCTTGTGTTGCAAATCTATTAGAACTGTATGTCATGTGTATATAAAACTGCTTTGTACAGATATGTGTGTTGAAAAGGTATTTGTAAAGTGTTGTATTTGAAATGTAACCACAATGTGCCTACTGCAGAGAGCAGAAATGTACATGCACTATTGTAACTGTTTAAATGTATCTGTTTTAACAGAGGAAACTGGAGGGTTAACCTCAGTTCGGCAAGCTTTAGAAAATATCTGAAATTAAATTACTTTATAGGCTAGGCCATAAAGAGACAATCTCACAGGTTTCAATGCAGCCAGAGACACAAAGTCTGTACTAGGAGGCTTTCTGTATTGTCTTTGGGATGAACTAATTACTTGTCTGAAAGCATGAAGGAATGCAATTGTTTTATGACTTTTGGCACCTGCCAAAGATCTGAGCAAAAGCCATTATATGTGTATTTTTACAGGTAGGTGCTATGTCCTGCCAACTACAGCAGTGGGGGTTTGCATGAGAACTATAAGTCAGATGAATAGAAATGAGGTAATTCTGCAAGCTATCCCAGCAGTAATATTTTAGATATTATTTTGAGAAGTCTCTTAGTGAGACAGAGCATTCTGTAATTATGTCTTGGACCTGACAGTAGTATAATTCTCTTAGATACATTCAGGAATATAGTGAAGCTTAGTTTAGATATTATTTTTCGTTATTTATCTGAACAAGTCCTGCAATGTTATTTAAAATATTTCTTGTGTTTTGACCTCGGATGTCACTGTGAATATATACTTAGTATTTTCTTGTTCTTTTGTTATATATTATTAAATATATTTAAACATTTCATTATGGCTGATCTTTGTAGAGATATTTAAGTTTTAAGAGTACTTGCATATTTATTTGGTGACGCTGTGTGGGCTACTCCTAATAGGCTTGCTCTTGGTCAAACTACCATTTGTATTAATATTAATTTCACTCAGTATATTGGGTATGCTTGGAAGAGCCTTAAGGTAGCTGGCACACGTGACTGGTGGCAGTGGTAACTATCTTATAGTCTGGGCAGAAGGGGCATAGCTAGTAAACCTGTGCCAACCTTTCTCGTGTGTGTGTGTGTGTGTGTGTGTGTGTGTGTGTGTGTGTGTGTGTGTGTGTGTGTGTGTGTGTGTGTGTGTGCGTGTGTGTGCATGTGTGTGTGAAAATCAATCCTCAGAGAGTGTGTGTGTCAGCTACCTGGGCAGGGACATGAAGCACTGGTTGGACATAGAGGATGCTGGAGGTCTTGGCTTGGTCACTCAGCTGAGATCTTAATTCCATAGCTGTGCCAATGAGGAGTCTTACTGGGGATCTGGAGGAAGAGGGAGAAACCAACCCTGGACTGACTGTTGCCTCTGTATGCTCTTAAGAGAAATTGCACTTGATGCAGAGAGCTGCATCTGGAAATACTTTGTGTGCACCTGTTATCCTCCCAGTTAATGTCCTGCCACAGGTGCCAGTAGTGAGAATTGAGGTTCTTTGATTACTGGTCCAGAGGTGGGATATCCACATCATATATTGGTTGGCAGTGGTGGGTCGTCACACTCTTCTACAGTGATTCCAGTCTATTGCATCATAGAGAACAAAGTGATTCTGGCAATATTTGCAAACAAACCATCTGCAGCAAAGGCGAAAAAATAGAATGGAAAATAGGCTGCTTTCCTAGGGTAACTTGGGGAAGGTAATATTGTTATGCAATCTAACCAGTTATAGAAACTATGGAATGCATGACCATTACAAAGAGTTGTGTCCCATCTAAGCATTTAGTCTTATGATGATTTAACATCAGATACGGCATACACATTGTACGACACACATGGACATGTTCTGCTTACATCACTGCAAAATATGAGAGGGGAAGGATAAAATGGATTTGGAATCTGCAAAAGGAAGAAGTGCAGGCTGTTACAAACAAGTATATGGCAGTCAGAAACACTATGCATGTAATTAACAGAGGGGGAAGCAACAAGCATGTTTTAAAAATGCAACATAGGAAAAAAACTTAATTACAGTAAGACAGTAGGTATGCAGTATTGGGAGATGAATGTAAGATCCATAGTGTTTACAAAGGCAGAAGAAGGTTAGACAAAAATATCATCCAGTAAGTATAGTAAAATACTTAGGAAAAGAAGCCAGGTTTATGTTAACCACAAAAAAAAAAAAAAAAAAAAAAACACTGACAGGAGTCACTCAAAAACAATTAGAAACAAACTTTATTCTTGCTAGCACCTCAGCTAAAACAAAGGCTTCAAGGAGTTAACAACAAGTCTAAATCTGATGCCAAATCACCATAAGACTAAATGCTTAGATGGGGCACTCAGTGTTAATCCTATACTATGAAGAATGCTAGATGACTAAGTGGTATTAAACTGTGATGCACTGATTTGGATTTTGATTTTCTGCATGGCTGCAAGACTACAGGATCTGTCAATTTACTGTTAAAAAGAAGGTGAAAGATAGGTGGAGGTGTATATTCTTCAGCACAGGTGATGCTACACTGAGTCACACAGGGACATGTTCCCTGGCTATTCTTCAGCACAGGTGATGCTACACTGAGACACATAGAGACATGTTCCTTAGCTGTGAAATGTCCAGGTCAGTGCCCCTGTAATGCATAAGTCCATTTATCTGTTAAGAGTCATGTCTACAAAGACTTGTGAAGATGCATTTTCCTCTTCACATGCAACATCATTGTTTTATTAGTTCACTCACCCCTATGAAAAGTTTAAAATGACTGTTCTGTAGTTTTAGACCTTTAGCAACTGTAATATTTTGCCAAACAATTGAATCCTATTTGGGTTTGTGTCATCTACTACTCTAACCCAAGTAAATTCTGAGACACAGAACATGTTGCCTACCACTACTTCCTTCATCATCATGTGAGCAAGGAGGCAGAGGAATCAGCTGTCATTCCATTATAGTCTCTGCCTCATATTACAGTATCAAATTTGCTAAGGTATTTGCATACTTTGCATTTATTTGTCACTTAACTTAAAGTACATTGTGCTTGCTTTTCAAACTTTTCTTTCATGTAGGTACCTCTTTAAAATGTAGGCTGGGTTTGATTTAGTTTGGGTTACTTGATATGTCCCATCAGCAAATGACAGTGCCAGTATCATGTCCTAGCATAAACATATCTTGTAGCTGCCTCTGGCCTTCAGGAGGAAATCTTTCTTAGACATATGTTTCTTCTCTAAAGAGGATACTTATAATTGTTACAAATTGTGAATATCCTGTTCTTGGGCCTAGTGGAATATTATTTTTAAATGTAAACTGCAAAATAAATAAATGTGCATACATTAGAAACTGTGAGAGAGGGTGAGGATTTCTAAAAAAATGTTTTATTTTAGGAGGGTGATTTTAACTGCTCTGTTATAGTGATATAACATGGAATAGATAAGTCAGTTTTAGATATTATCCTGTTAAGGAAAATGTCTGAGTTTAGTGCTAAAATTAAGGCTATAAATTCCTAGCAAGCGTTATCCTGTTTTTTGGGTTTGATTCCCAATCTTATCTGCCTACTGTGTAACTGTGAGCATGTCACTTAATCAGGTAGTTTTTTGGGTCACTGATGTTAAAGGCACTTCTAATCAATGAATTTTATAAGATTAATTTAAAAAGTGACTTTGCTACATTGCATGATGCGACACAGAATTTGAGAGGAATTTATGAAAGTGGAGTTTGAAGCTCCACATAAATTATTATTATTATTATTATTACTTATATTTTTACAGAAGAGTGGTAGTCATTGTATATATTTAAAATGGATCTATTCTTGCTTTTTCTTCTTTTTAGATACTAAGCCAAGATGGCAGGTGTTCAGTACAGTGTCAGATGAAACATAGGACCTGATAACTCAAAGGTAAGCCAGCAGGTGTACAAAAAGGATGAATTTGTGAAGCAAATATTATATATCCAAAAGGAGTATATGGCTCTGAAATTACTTTATCTTATTACAGCTGTGTGGTAGTGGAGCACTGAAATATAGAACTTAACTTGGGTGTTAGACCAAAGACAAGAGGACGTGCACAAACAAATGGCTTGGCAGCAAAAGCGGTATGGAGAATTTAATTAATTTGTTGGGTGGGATAAGAGTATGACGCGAATAATGCAAGTGGGAATTAAATTGTTTTTATGAAATAAATTTTCTTTAGTTCTTTTGCAAGAAAAATATGCAATAAGTCATAAAGAATTGGAGATGTGTCCCTTTATATAAATAAAAACAGGATGATATCTAACTTGAGCATTAGACCAAAACAGGAGGACATGTAACTTGGATGTTAGACCAAAACCAGAAGATATTTAACTTGAGTGTTAGACAAAAACAGGACATATAACGTGGGTGTTGGACCAAAAACAGATGGATGTTTAACTTGCATGTTAGACCAAAACAGGACATTTAACTTGAGTGTTAGACCAGAACAAGAGAACATTTAACTTGAGTTTTAGAGCAAAAATAGTAGGACATTTAACTTGGATATTAGACCAAAACAGAGGACATCTAACTTGGAAGTTAGACCAAAAACAAGAGGAAATCTAGCTTAGATGTTAGATCAAAACAGGATTAAATGTTAGACCAAAAACAGGAGGACAACTAACCTGGATGTTAAATCAAAAACAGGAGAACATCTAACTTGGGTGTTAGACTAAAAACATGAGTACATCTTACTTGGGTGTTAGACCAAAAACAGGAAGACATCTAACTTGGATTTTAGACCAAAAGCAGGAGGACATGCACAAACAAATGGCTTGTCAGCAAAAGCTGTATGGAGAATTGAATTAATTTGTTGGGAGGGATGAGAGTGTGATGCAAATAATGCAAGTTGGAATTGAATTGTTTTTATGAAAAAATACATTTCCTTTAGTTCTTTTGCAAGCAGAAATATGCAATTAGACATAAAGAAGTGGGGATGTGGCCTTTTATATAAATAAAAACAGGAATAAATCTAACTTGAGTGTTAGACCAAAAACAGGAGGACATCTAACTTGGATGTTAGACCAAAAACTGGAGGAGATCTAACTCGGGTGTTAGACCAAAAACAGGAGGACATCTAACTTGGATGTTAGACCAAAGCAAGAGGACATTTAACTTAAGTGTTAGACCAGAACAAGAGGACATTTAACTTGAGTGTTAGATCAAAAACAGGAGGATATCAAACTTGAATTAAACCAAAAACAGGAGAACATCTAACCTGAGTGTTAAACCAAAAACAGGAGGACATCTAAACTGGTGTTAGACTAAAAACAGAAGGACATCTAACTTGGGTGTTAGACCAAAAACAGGAGGACATGCACAAACAAATGATCTGACAGTAAAAGTTGTTTGGAGAATAGAATGAATTTGTTTGGTAGGATGAGAGTGTTATGCAAATAATGCAAGTAGAAATTAAATTGCTTTTATGAAAAAATAAATTTCCTTTAGTTCCGTGGTGGTGCAGCGGTAGTGTTATTGCCTCACAGCAAGAGGTTCTCCCGTTCGATTCTTGGCTTGGGTTGGGAGTGCCTTCTGTGCGGAGTTTGCATGTTCTCCCCACGGTTGAGTGGGCATTCGAAAGACATGCGTTGAATGGGCATGCCTTCATTGAAGGTTGGGCATCAGGCTGGCAACTCAACACCATAAAAAAACAACTGCCAATCATTAGCGGACTGGAGTTCCGCTGTGGTGACCCCTAAATGGGAAAAGCCGAAAGACAAACAACAACTTTTGCAGGAAGAAATATGCAATAAGACATAAAGAAGTGGAGATGTGTCCTTTTATATAAATAAAAGCAGAAGAGATACATTAGAGATGAAACTTGTGAAGGGAAACAGGATGTTGGTGCAAGTATGTAAAGGAATTCGGGTTCCTATCACATAGTCAAACTTTTACAAGTTCAAACCTCATATGGTCAAGACCATAAGTTCAAATTTGTAAAAGTTTGAGTGTTTCAATGGAAATCTCCATAAGCGGAGGTTTCCATTTTGTTTAATGGGGTGCGATCTCGGAGCTGGTATATTTAAGTAGCTGGAGTGGGGGTGCAAGGGTCTTGCCCCCCTGCTTAAAACAGTTTATTTTGTTTTCCGTTGTTTTTTTTTTTTTTTTATCCACAGTCGAAGTTTTGTGACTTCGAGCATAATGGTTTGAACATTACGTGTTTGAAGTTATAAGACTTCGACTATGTGATATAGACCCAGGGAATTCTGCATAAAGTTAGAGGTGCTAATACTGGTATCTTTAGGAGAACAAGATTCTTTTGCTAAAGCTATTACTATTTTTATTCAAGATACTCCTTTATGCAGTACATGAAATGAAAACAGAAGTCCCTTTGGTTGTCTTATATACTGCTTATTTTGGTGGGACATGCTATGATTCTTTTATTTAATTCTGATGTATATTATGAAAACAGAAGGTAAGGTTGAATATTTTCCCAACTGGAAGATGTTAATATTGTTAAATACTGAATTTAACCTATTAAAATGTTATTGAAGAATATACATGGGCATTTGGATAGCATTATAAGTATCAGTCAATGTTGTGGTAAATCTGTCAGATTTGTTTTATGATCTTACATATGCTAAAATTTAATGAGGGTGCCAGAAATAGTGCAATATCTAGATCATTTGTTTGAGTAGATTTCACAAAATCATTAAAACAGAGAATATTACAACAGTCCATTGAGTTCTTTATATGTATCATTTTTTCCTTGATGTTTAGTAATTGTTAAACAGTGGTGATGTGCAAGGTTAAGTTGCTTCTATTGATAATGGATTGTAGGGCAGAGTGTATATATATATACACACAAATGAATTAGGCAAGGATGTTTTTAGTCCAGTATTATTGATATTGTATGCTAATATTTTCATCAGCCATATGCAAAAATCGTAAAGCAGATTTGGTTTTACTTACAGATAATCATGTACTTCTAGTAAATATTGCTTATGCAGGTAATTTTTCTTTAGTAAACATAAGATTTCTATTTTCCAGTGCTGACTATTATACAGGATGTCAAATTTAATAGAAAACTGACTAAAGTAGAAAGCAGTGGGTATTTATTTTGGGGAAGGACAAATGCATTATTATAAGTAGGAAGAGCACATACAAGCAAGTAAAGCTGTTTTTATGGTATAAAGTTTGTTGAACGTATAGAAAGTAGATTAACTTTACTTGACAGAAGAAAGCAATTAGCCTATCTAGTTTTTCTCCAAAGTGTATGTAACATTCTTTCTACAATTCATATACACATCTCCCCTTGTCTTTATTTCATCTGCTCCATATCCTATTGAATGCCATGTATGCTAATATTTTCAGCAGCCATATGCAAAAATTGGAAAGCAGGTAGGTTTTATTAGTTACAGATAATTATACACTTCTAGTAAATATAGCTTATGCAGGTAATTTTTCTTTAGTAGTACATAATTTCTTAAGGGTAGCAGAGACGTTACACAATTTCATAATTCTGTTTACCTCCTTGAAGCTGAAACTTAATTCTCATAAAATATAAGATTTATATTTTCCAGTGCTGACTGTTATTCAGGATGTCAAATTTAGTCAAAAACTGACTAAAGTAGAAAGTACTGGGTATTTATTTTGGGGAAGGACAAATGCACTATTATAAGTAGGAAATGTGTTTAAGAACAAGTAATATTGTTTTTATGGTATAAAATATCTTGACGATACAGAAAGTATATTAACTTTACTTGACAGAAGAATGCAATAAGCCTATCTAGTTTGTCTCCAAAGTGCATTTTCATTTATTCATTTCCTTTTACCTTTTTTCCATCTGTTTCATATCCTCTTGAATGTTCTTGTGGATTTCGCCTCACTCACCCATTGTACGAATCTATTCAATGGGCCCATACTCTGCTCAGTAGGGAAGTACTTTACAAATTCCATGGAGTAAGCAGTATGACAATATGCTGCCTATTCCTTATTCTCCTCCTTTGTTCATCATGTTAATGATGACCCCTTTACCCCCCTCATGACATAATCTTGTATATGCTTATCATCCATACATCCTCAATCCCTTTTCCCATTTTGCACATGGAGTTAGGGTGTCACTTCCACAGTAACAATCATCTCGAGCCAAGGTTTACACCACCAGGTGGCTAACCCTTCCTCAGTAGTTCATTCGCACCACTCACTCACAAGCGCACTCTCACCTATGGCCAGTTTAGAGTGTCCAATCCACTACCGCATGTCTTTGGAATGTGGGCGGAGACCAGAGTACCTGGAGGAAAACCATGTGACCTAAGGAGGATATGCAGACTCCACACAAAAGGCACCCCAGCCAAGAATTGAACCAGAGAACCTCTTGCTGTGAAGCAACAATGCTAACTGCTGCACCACCACAGCATCCTCCGTATCTCTTCTAGCCTTTTCTAGTATCTAGTAGCAAGCTAGCTTATCTAGTTTCTGATCAAAGTCTTGTCCTTCCACATGCACCTTACTGGTGACCTTCCTCTGGGCTTTCTGGATTTCATGTCCTTTTCCTTGTATGGCCATTAAATCTGCACATATTACTCAAGGTATTGCCTGACTAGAGCCCAGTAGATAGAATAAGACTATTAAATCTTTGTTGTTGGCGTCTTCCTCGCTGAGGCTACCCCATTGCATTCTGTTTTCTGCTGCTAGAGCCATCTCACTCTGCTTCTAGTGTTCATTACGGGTGTAATCATCACTACCATATACATTTCCTGCTCTATTGCCATTATTTCTCCCTGACTAACTCTCCACACTTTGCATTTATCTGAAATGAGCCTCCCCCCATCTGCTGCCTCTCCTCATATTTGCTCAGCTTTTCCATATATTTCTTTAGATTATTCCATCATCTTCCACTGTTGCATGTATCTTTGCATTATCTTGTATCATGGCATTATCAATGAAGAAGTCATTGCTGGTCTCTGGTCCTATAAATTTGTCTAAAACATACATACTGAGGAGTGTTAGACCTAGGACTGATTCTCTGTGGTACTCCAGTAGATATTTTTCTTATTCTTAATATTGACCAGTTCACCATAGTCACACCTATCAACCACTTAACCATGTGAGACTCAGACTTTACTTGAAACCTGCTGCATCAGCTTTATTTTCAGACTGTGCAGTAATGTACAGCAAAACCAGGCCACATGATTTAAATGCTGGTACTCTGAAGAGAAGTAAGGATGCCAAATACTTAAAGGGAAATACCCATACGTTATATTACCCTTTCTATGAAGCAAAACAGTGTAATCTTTCTTTTGAAATAAGCTAATATCATATACCTCTATATATATATATATATATATATTATATATATATATATATATATATATATATGTATATATATATATCACTTGATCGACTTCTCAGAAACTCGAAATTCATATGGTCGAGACCATAAGATCGAGTTTCTGAAAACTCAAAGCTTTTGAATAGAGATCACAGTACAATGAGGATCTGGAAATTTACCCTTTTCCTCATTGTAGTGCAGTCTTGGAGTTGGTATACATAAGTTGAAGGGGGTGGGGTGTGGGGGGTACAAGGAGGCTTACCCCCTGCAAAAACATAAAAAAGGTAGATTTTTGTTGGGTTTTTTTGGTGGGTTTTTTTTGATATTCAAGTTCGACCATATGAATTTTGGGTTTCTGAAAACTTGATCATCTGACATAGACCCGTGTGTGTGTGTGTGTGTGTGTGTGTGTGTGTGTGTGTGTGTGTGTGTGTGTGTGTGTAAATATATATATATATATATATATATATATATATATATATATATATATATATACAGTTCACATTTGATATTAATACATAGTTCAGAACACATTTGTACTATTTTTACCGTATGCATTGCTTCATACTTTGATTTTTCTTTATCAACAGTATGTTTGAAAAAAATAACATTTAGATAGCTATTGTTGAGTACTTTTATTACCAGCATGCAATACTGTATTTCAGTTAATGAACTATAAGGATATCTATCTGTTCTTTTAAGTAATCTTCCATTTCTCAAGTAATTTGTTTAGGGGAACAGAAACTTTTCAGTGGTCTTATTAACTAACATTAATGATGATATACTCAGAATCTCATTTTAGGTGACTCTTCTGAGAGCTGAAATGCTGTTCTAGTCTTATAAATAGAAAACAAAGCTTTTGGAAGTGTCCCTTCCTCAGTGTTACTTAATACATTTTGAATTAAAAGTATTCACTTTATATAGTCAGAACAGACAAGACACCACATGACACAGCCAGCCTATAAAAAGACGTAAAACAATACATAAAAAATCAATCAAATTGTTAAAGCAATATCACTATATTTAAAACATGATTATACATCTACTAAATTAATATTCAAAACTTGTCATGAAACACAATCATGAAACATAATAATACAGTGTATAAAACAGACCACATGTAGCCTATAATATAACAATATAAATAAAACTTGATTAATGATACTGTTTTTGCTTAAATTCCAACATTGGCTTGATAGTAACCATATTATTTAATCCAGGTTTTTTTTCAGCATTCAGCCTAACAATCCACTTATATTCAGCGATATCTAGTTTATTAATTGTATCACCTAGTCTTAAACCTCTATCTATTATTTGCAAAACTTTAAATTTAAAATTATGTTTTTCATTCTCATCTCTCCTATGTTGTGCTAAGGCATTCGTAAGAATATGCGTTTTCATTTCTGATTTATGTTTTATAATTCTTTCTTTTAAAGATCGTGAACATTTACCAACATAAAATCCAGAACATTGTGTACAGGTAGCCAAATATACAACTAGAGCAGTTTTACATGTTGCTTGACAACGTATATCAAATCTGATTTTACTTTGTGGATGTATAAACATTTTCTCACGGCAAATGTCCATAAAGCAACTACAAGCATAACAGGGAACAGTACCCATTTTGTTTATCATAATTGATGGTGTTGAATTCATTTCAAAATCCTTATAACACAACCTTCTCTTTAAATTATACATATTCCTATGTGCAAATCTTGGAAAAGTTCCCAAAAGTTTACTTAATTCAGGTTGAGCCATAAGTATACGCCATTTTTTTCCAATTATTTGCTTGACGTATTTTGTTAAATTATTATATGTCAAAACATATCTTATAAGATTATGTGACATACTATTGTCATTTTCTTGATATGCCTCATCACTGAAAAATGGCCTTGCATAATTACTTCTTTTATTCAATATATCATCCTTTATTTCTTCAACTTGTACCTTCTTATAACCTCTATTATAAAATTCATTACAAGTTAATTCCATTTGCTGTTTACATTTACTGAGATCTGTATTAAGCCTACTAATACACAACAGCTGACTCTTCACTATCCCACGAAATACGTGACTTGCATGCATGCTATTTCCGTGTGTATACCTATTAACCTGTATTTTCTTTTGAAACACTGAAGTTTCTAATGTATTGTCATCATTTTTATGTATTGCCACATCCAAAAATGTCATTTTAGTATTAGATGAGCACATAGTGAATTTTAAAAAATCAGTCGTGTTATTCAAAAAAATAACAAAATTCATTAATTGCTCATATGTTCCTTTCCATAGGAGAAAAGTCGTCTACAAAACGATGATCAAATAAGACGTTTTTATATGAATTCTTATTAACATATACATAATTTTTCACCCATTGATTTAGAACTATGTTGGCGTATGTGTTAGCCATGGGCGTATCCATGGCTACACCAGAAATTTGTAAATAATACTGTTTATTAAATATAAAGACATTTTTTTCCAAGATTATTTCCAATATACTACACAAAACTTCAATGTCCCTTCCTTTATTGTTAATGTTTTCACATAGAAAACTACGTACGGCATCAATTCCATAGTTATTAGGTATAACTGTAAATAAAGATGTCATATCCATAGTCACCATTAGATATTCCTGTTCTTTATTATTAATACTCCACTGATGTAACTTCCTTAAGAAATCGCCTGTGTCGTTTACATAACTGGGACAGAGAGTCAGATATTTACTAAGTTTTTCTTGAATATAAATAGACAGGGGTTCTGTCGCCCAACCTCGCCCTGATACAATGGGCCTCATCGGTGGCGATGTAAATGATTTATGTAATTTAGGAATACCGTAAAGAACCGGGATGACCGGGGTTGGAACAGTGAAGTAATTAAATATATCTAAACCAATATCATCTTGTGCTTGTAAGTCATATACAAACATGTTCACATCACTAATAATTTTTTTGACATTAACTATAGTAATCTCCCTGAATGCTTGTTTATCATCCAGAAATTTATACATAGATTCCAAATATTTAATCTTGTCGAAAATCACAGTAGCACCGCCTTTATCTGCTTGCTTAATTATAATGTCTTTATTTGCAAGTAAAGATTTATAAGCCTCGTTCTCATTATATGTTATATTGTATGAATGTGCTTTTAATTTATGCTTAAGCACATCATCATATAACTGTCTTAACTCCTCTTCGCAAACAGAACTAAAAGCGTTTAGTATGGGAAAATTATTAGGAATAAATACACTTTTTTTCTTTAACTTCACTTGAGCACCACTATCCATATCTTTGAAAAACATTTCAGGCTAATATTACGTACAAACATCTTTAAATCACTCAAGGCTTCCACTACAGTGTCATTACCGCTTACAATAAATTGTAAGCCTTTATCTAGAAGCCTTTCCATATCGACAGTCAAATTTAAGGAGGATAGGTTCACAACTGATGAATTCAGATTACAAGTCACTTTCGCACCTGTTTGTTGCTCGGCAATGGACTGCTGTTTTTCCTTTTGCCCACACTGAAGTTGAAATGTTGCTCAAATAATGGGCAGTAAGAATTTTAATGCTGAATCTTTTCCTGTAAGAAACGAGCAATTGAACAATATACTAACTGAATTGGAAAGAAAGGTACAGGTTTTTAAGAAATATCAGTGGTAACGCCTGAGCTTTTCAGCATATCTTGAATTCAACATAGTCCCTAGGGGACTGCGCATATTGAAAATGCCGGCATATTCCAATACTTATCCAGAACTTTTAAAGACATGGCAACAGTTAAATTTGAAACTGAACAAAGAATATATGTAACTGATGAATGACTTTTTTGTGCCCATAGAAAAGGAACTATCAGATGAAATTATAAAATTAGAAAATGAATTAAGTTCAAATGATTTTATACATATATCCAGTGTGTATCAACTAATGATAAATAGGATGAATATGCTTGATAATAAATTACAGCGGCTAAGCAATATAAATTATTGAGAGACATTAATGATTTCAAGCTCGGCCATATCTTTTCTTGGCCGAGAACTAAACAGTGTTAAATCATTTCCACAAAAAGAGAAAACAAACAGAATGGATGTGTTGGACGACTTTGAAATTCAAAATGTTCCGCCTACACATGAGGGACAGGCTCGCACACAACAAGAACCCAGTAATAGAGAGGCTAATGATGGCGGAAGAAATACGCGAAATCTTATTCGTGGAGAAGGTACATCTACTCAGCAGCAGGTCACGACGGTTACGCCCACAGTAGAAGGTTTCTCAATGGAACGTGAGCAAAAGCCGGAGGGCGTACCTAGTACATCGGATATACAAGTCAAACAAAATGAGGTTTTTTTAAACCTCACAAAGCCAATAGTTCCAAATTTACCCGAGAAGGTAGATACAAGGAATCGGACTCAGTCAAGAGGTCGCTCACAACAAAGTTTCAACTTCAATGTGGGCAAAAGGAAAAACAGCAGTCCTTTGCCGAGCAACAAACAGGTAAGCTGAATTCATCAGTTGTGAACCTATCCTCCTTAAATTTGACTGTCGATATGGAAAGGCTTCTAGATAAAGGCTTACAATTTATTGTAAGCGGTAATGACACTGTAGTGGAAGCCTTGAGTGATTTAAAGATGTTTGTACGTAATATTAGCCTGAAAATGTTTTTCAAAGATATGGATAGTGTGCTCAAGTGAAGTTAAAGAAAAAAAGTGTATTTATTCCTAATAATTTTCCTATACTAAACGCTTTTAGTTCTGTTTGCGAAGAGGAGTTAAGACAGTTATATGATGATGTGCTTAAGCATAAATTAAAAGCACATTCATATAATATAACGTATAATGAGAACGAGGCTTATAAATCTTTACTTACAAATAAAGACATTATAATTAAGCAAGCAGATAAAGGCAGTGCTACTGTGATTTTTGACAAGATTTAATATTTGGAATATATGTATAAATTTCTGGATGATAAACAAACATTCAGGGAGATTACTATAGTTAATGTCAAAAAAATTATTAGTGATGTGAACATGTTTGTATATGACTTACAAGCACAAGGTGATATTGGTTTAGATATATTTAATTACTTCACTGTTCCAGCTCCGGTCATCACGGTTCTTTAAGGTATTCCTAAGTTACATAAATCATTTACATCGCCACCGATGAGGCCCATTGTACCAGGGTGAGGTTGGGCGACAGAACCCCTGTCTATTTATATTCAAGAAAAACTTAGTAAATATCTGACTCTCTGTCCCAGTTATATAAACGACACAGGTGATTTCTTAAGGAAGTTACATCAGTGGAGTATTAATAATAAAGAACAGGAATATCTAATGGTGACTATGGATATGACATCTTTATTTAGAGTTATACCTAATAACTATGGAATTGATGCCATACGTAGTTTTCTATGTGAAAACACTAACAATAAAGGAAGGGACATTGAAGTCTTGTGCAGTATATTAGAAATAATCTTGGAAAAAAATGTCTTTATATTTAATAAACAGTATTATTTACAAATTTCTGGTGTAGCCATGGATACACCCATGGCTAACACATACGCCAACATAGTTCTAAGTCAATGGGAGAAAAATTATGTATATGGTAATAAGAATTCATATAAAAACAACGTCTTATTTTATCATCATTTTGTAGACGACTGTTTTCTCCTATGGAAAGGAACATATGAGCAATTAATGAATTTTGTTATTTATTTGAATAACACGACTGATTTTTTTAAAATTCACTATGTCCTCATCTAATGCTAAAATGACATTTTTGGATGTGGCGATACATAAAAATGATGACAATATGTTAGAAACTTCAGTGTTTCAGAAGAAAATACAAGTTAATAGGTATACACATGCAAATAGCATGCATGCAAGTCACGTATTTTGTGGGATAGTGAAGAGTCAGCAGTTGCGCATTAATAGGCTTAATACAGATCTCAGTAAATGTAAACAGCAAATGGAATTAACTTGTAATGAATTTTATAATAGAGGTCATAAGAAGGTACAAGTTGAAGAAATAAAGGATGATATATTGAATAAAAGAAGTAATTATGCAAGGCCGTTTTTCAGTGATGAGGCATATCAAGAAAATGACAATGTCATATAATCTTATAAGATATGTTTTGACATATAATAATTTAACAAAATACGTCAAGCAAATAATTGGAAAAATTGGCGTATACTTATGGCTCTACCTGAATTAAGTAAACTTTTGGGAACTTTTCCAAGATTTGCACATAGGAATATGTATAATTTAAAGAGAAGGTTATGCTATAAGGATTTTGAAATGAATTCAACACCATCAATTATGGTAAACAAAATGGGTACTGTTCCCTGTTATGCTTGTAGTTGCTGTATGGACATTTGCAGTGAGAAAATGTTTATACATCCACAAAGTAAAATCAGATTTGATATACGTTGTCAAGCAACATGTAAAACTGCTCTAGTTGTATATTTGGCTACCTGTACACAATGTTCTGGATTTTATGTTGGTAAATGTTCACGATCTTTAAAAGAAAGAATTATAAAACATAAATCAGAAATGAAAACGCATATTCTTACAAATGCCTTAGCACAACATAGGAGAGATGAGAATGAAAAACATAATTTTAAATTTAAAGTTTTGCAAATAATAGATAGAGGTTTAAGACTAGGCGATACAATTAATAAACTAGATCTCGCTGAATATAAATGGATTGTTAGGCTGAATGCTGAAAAAAAACCTGTATTAAATAATATGGTTACTATCAAGCCAATGTTGGAATTTAAGCACAAACAGTATCATTAATCAAGTTTTATTTATATTGTTATATTATAGGCTACATGTGGTCTGTTTTATACACTGTATTAATGTTATGTTTTATGGTTGTGTTTCATGACAAGTTTTGAATATTAATTTAATAGATGTATAATCATGTTTTAAATATAGTGATATAGCTTTAACAATTTGATTGATTTTTTATGTATTGTTTTACGTCTTTTTATAGGCTGGCTGTGTCGTGGTGTCTTGTCTGTTCTGACTATATAAAGTGAATACTTTTAATTCAAAATGATTTAGTAACACTGAGGAAGGGAAACTCCCGAAAGCTTTGTTTTCTGTTTTAGAAATAAAGTGAGTTTTCTATCTCATTCGTTTTTGGATGTTATACTGGCTCTGAATAGAGAAGATTAAAATCATGGTTGGAATATATAATTTTTTTCATCTAGTCTTATAAATACCACTGCAACGTCTCATGGTGCATCTCTTTCAAAATTCCTCTGGATACTTTTACACTCTCAGAAGCATTTGAGTCCAAGACACTTTGCCTTACAGTCAGTTTGAGATATTTTTCAGCTTGAACAGATGTTTCCTGTTTCTTCTTAATACTTTTTCACCTGTAGCTTGAAGAACAAATGGCCTTGGCTGTTCACATTTCTTCAGACAAAATGCTTCTGCTTTTTTTTTCTACCTATCTCTCAGCAAATCTCCTTCCTTCAAATTAGAATGAGCTTAGCATACTTTGTAGTAAACTTTTTGATTTACTTGACTGTGTCAGTTTGTGTTGAATGTGTTTTTGGCTTTCAGAGGTTAAAAAAAGAAATGTCTATAGAAATCCTTCTTTTAATATATCGTAAAAGTGACTAATGAGATGATAAATCATCACAGTGCAGTGGTGTATTTCTATATTCCAGTAATGCTAGGCAACAAACCATGTGACAGTCTCTTTTAATCATCAAATATTTTTAGTTCATTGCTCTCTCATCCTGAAATTCCTATTGTTCTAAAATTTTTTATACTCCATGCTGGCATGCTGTGGAACATAATCTGATACAAAATCATGTAGGATACCGTGCCTTAATAATATAGTTTTCAGAGCATTCATTGCTCATAATATCACAAACTGAGGAGAAGCTTCATACAGTAGTCACTGTAGACCAGATATACATTCTCTTGATCCAAAAACAAATTTGTCCCAGTCTTTCTCCATAGTTCACCAAGAACTGTATAAAATAATCTTGCTTATCTAAAATTACCATTATACACAACACACATTTAAACCTGTTGATGTATCTTTATAGACATTCCTAACCAAAATAACACATCACTAGATTTTTATTTACACATGGCTCTGCCCAAGTGAGATCCAAATACTCTTGCCATCATTTTGCTCAGATTAATTTGGGAGTATCTGCTTATCTTCCATAGACAGTAATCTTTGCATGCAACTAATTTGTTCTTGAAATGATAAGTAAGCCTGAATGTCATTCCTCAATGTAGTTTTCTATTCTAGCCAACCTTTTACAACAACTTTTTAATCATTTGCACTTCTATATCTTCGTCAGCACAGTTCTGTAATTATTTAAGCTTATCAGTTATTGGTAATTGCGATACGTCTTTAATTTTCAGTCTATCTCTAAGTAGTTCTTGCTGGTAAGTAGAAGTGACTCAACATATATTCTGCATGCCTCTCATTTCCTGGCTTATAATTCACTCCCAAGCTAGGTTTATGTTAGCTCACTGAAATGAAATTTCAGTGAACACCTAAATATCGACTGGTCTTCAGAGAAAATCTTTTCAGAGGTTCACTGAATTTACCAAGGGCAAGTAAATACTTGCCCGGCAGCACAATGGACTGACATGTAAATAAATCCAACCCACCCAAGTGGGGGAGCTCCACCCCCCACACCCTCCCAACTACATATACCAACTCCAAGATGTCACTACAGTGGAGAAAAGGAAAAAGTTGAGTAGTTGGTCAACTACTTCTTTGCCCTTGGTAAATTCAGTGAATCGCTGAAACGATTTTCACTGAAGTGTGGTCGATGTTTAGGTGTTCGCTGAAATCTCTTTTTGGCAAACTAATATAGACCCCTCAAGCCATAGTTCTTTAAATTCATCAATATTTTTTGCAACCTGTATAATACCTTGAGCACCAATTTCTTCAATATACTCTGTAATACTTTACACTCGCCTTCTACTAATACTTATTTTCCATAAATATATTGTTGAAACTTTTCACAGCTATAGCAGCCCAAAGTATCCTGATAAAAAATCTTTAACTCAGAGTTGCTTCATATTTGGTACACATTTCACTTCTTTGTACAAAATAGTTTTAAATGTTAACAGAAGGGGAATGTAAAAAACTCATAGAAGTCTTTCTCTTTTGCTCTCTTACAAGTTGTTTCAGACTCTTAGAATGACCCTACAAACAGTCACCTCTACCCAAAGAAATTACAAGGAAAAGGGGGAAGTGGAAGTAGGTTTCCAGACCTTTCTTCCATTTCATACGTGCATGTACTTACACCAACAGACAATTTAGAGTTCCCAATACACCTAAAGCATGTCTTTCAAATGTATAATGAAACCAGAGCACCTGGAGAAAAATGTTAGATTTGTTTAAATTAGAAATGTAATGTGCAGTCTTTATTTGGCTTTGTTCATATGCTAAACTGGTTGTTGAAGATGTAATGAAATATAGGGCATCAAATGAGGAACTATATTTAAAACTAGCCTGTTTTGAGGTTGCAGAATCTATGATTCTGCCTTTTGAGAACATAGTAAATTAATATTTTGGGGAAAATGTGGAAGTTTTTTTCTATGGAAGTGGGAAACAGTGTTCAATATACAGGGTTAGTTTTAGGGAAGTTGAGGAATTATACTGGTATACGAGTTACATGGTCAGACATAATCTGTATTGTTTTTTTTCATCTTGTGCACATGGCGAATCTACGGATTTCATTGTAGTTGGGTTTTGTATATGGTTATAAATGACATCTCTGATATAATAAGAAATGTGAAATATTTCATAATACAGAAATGTTTTTATCATACATTATAATATTTAGGGAAGAGTATGATGGTATTATTATTTTTGAGATATCCTCTGGGTAATTTATTATCTATTTTCACTGTGCTTGGAATTTCGTCACAATGTGTGTTGTGAATTGTGTACAGTATTAATATGCAATTTTTGCTAAGCGCATACTCTGCCAGATGGTAGTATATTGTTAATAGAGATGGTAGAGGGTGATAGTGTGTGGATGAAGACTGATACAGAGCATTTAAAAGATAGACTATCAGATTCTCAGTTCTTAGCTGTCATGATGGAAGACCATTGCTTTTGGTTTGAAAAGAAAATACTCTGTCAGTAGGGAAGGGGGAGGGATGGACAATGAGTCTGCCTTTCAAAGAGAGCAAGAAGTGATTTTGGATAAAGTCAAGGTGAATCAGGGAGAATGAATGTTGGATTCAAAGTTGGGGAACCCTTGCTTTGAGTTAAAGCAGGTATGTGAGGACCTGGAAGTTCTGAAGTTCTGAAATTTTAAGTACTTAAAATAAAACTGCAGGATATAATGAGGAGGGGGCCTAAGGCTAAGATTGCATTGACTAATAAAACTGTAAGAGCTTGGCAAAAAAATGATATGATTTAATTTTAAGCAGCTCTGCCTGAATCTCATGATGAGCATCTTTTTGGCAGAGATTATTTGTGTCAACAGTGGGCTTCTCACCTACTTGTGGCACAGCATTTGTCCCAGTCCCCTTCAATAATACACATCACACCAAATGACATTTGATGACCTTTATTAAATTTCCATAACATAGCTTTTATCACCAACTTTATTAATCACAACTATTCATGATATGATTCTAAATACAGCATAACATCCTTGTAATGTTAATCAGGGCAGTGTACCTACTCACCATGCCCCAGTAAGCAGCGTCCATACCTCTACTCACTTACTTTACTTATGAAGCAGCGTCCCAACTCACTTCATACACCATTCATTGTAATGTTAATCAGGGCAGCGTACCAATTCACCCTGCCCAACAAGCAGGGTCCATACCTCTGCTCGCTTACTTTACTTATGAAGCAGCGTCCCATCTCACTTCATACACCATCCATTGAATTTACCTTCCACCAAATAGGCACCATCCTTACCTCAGCTTGCTTATCTATTCAGCAAGCTTCCTCCAACTACTCATTTCCTTTCCCCAGATCCTTGAAATGAACATCCAGACATCAGAGGGGGAACAGAAGAGGGCAAGCCTAGCCCTCTTCTCTGCCAACCAGCCTGACCAGGCTGTTCCCCCTCCCTTCTACCCAAAACTGTTCAGTCCACTTCCCATAAAGGGAAGGGTCAAGCCAAACATCATTTGGTGTACCCATCATCTGTAAAGCACCTTAGAATCACATCATAAACCCCTTTGCCATGCCATCACTGAAACACACTCTAATGAAACTAAATAAAGTAGGATTACTGTGACCTGTTGCAACACCGGAACCTCAACACCAAAAGAACACCAACCTTTCTGGCCCACTGCCTTCAAAGCTGAAATCATGGCTCAACCTGAATGTATTGACAGCCTATAACCACAACAAACCACAAACTATATCCCCTTGAACTCAAGACGACACCCAGTCAAACAACTAGTGACAAATCTCACACCCAAGACCCTGTTAACTGTAGCATATCACCTTAGCCCACCTACTACCTAGTTCTATATGTGCAACAACTCCCTTACTGTAGGGAACAGTCTAACTCCAACTTTAATGTCCTACCCTAGCTGGCAGAAAACCAGCCACCCCTTGTCCTACAGCTGCCTTATCCTGCAACCAAGCTTCCTTTAAACCTTCTAACTCCCCTGTAACAACACACCCAGTTTCTAAACCCACCCCAATGCAGCCACCTACCTACCATGCTTCCTAAGCCCTATCTACAAATTCACCCAAACCCCACGTGAAATGATCCTTGTGCTATTCTGTAAAACCTTAACCTGGTATGCAACATTAACACTACCTACTCAAGGGACAAATTTTGTCACTCCCAAAGATACCACACATTAGGAACAAACTCTATCATCCTATCCAAAACCTTAATGGCCCTTCCCCTACATATAGTTCAATAACTGGATGAGTGAATACAAGCACCCCAAGGTTCCAAGAAAGCAAGGATTGAACTTCACTGGCTTCCAAGGGCCATAGGGCTGTAGTCTAATAAGTTCCTGTGCTATTATGAATGTCATGACTCTACTCATACCGTGGGATCCCCACACTCCCCATAAACCATCCCTGACAGCCTCTTGGCCCCCCGTACCTACCTCTTCCTTACCCCCTATACCAACGCAATAATCATCTCCCACTAATTAAATAGAGCTCTAACATGCATTACTAAGGTGATTACTCAGACCCTCCTTAGGCCCCATTCCAGTAACAAGAACATCCATCCTATTAAAACATCACTTTTCAATCCACCCATTGATGCCTTCTGCACTTTAGTAATTTCTGTCAGTAACTGTTGCCCACTTGTGCTCCCCATATGTAACCTCCTTGCTCACCACCACTTCTATCATCTGTAAATTCACTGTGTATCGCCACAACTGGTACTCAACATGCTGGTACCTGCACCTTTGAAGCCACTTCCTTCCAATTACTGACTGATGTCCACTCTGTTGTTCCCCACCTGCAAAAGAAAAGAAAATTGTAAGTTCTGAGCACACACCTCCACAAGCTCCTGAAGCCACCTTAAGTGCCACTGGGGCACCCTGTTCAACTGTGCAAAGGACCAATGAGCTGCAATGTAAGGGAAATTTCCTTAACCTTGCTCACTTCCAATAGTTTCCTACCTGATGAACCTGTTTTTTTTTTTTTTTTTTTTTTTTTTTATACCCATCTCACTTAAGGCCCCACCCCCATCACACTGACCCGAATACCTACCCGCTAAACAGGGAACCATTGCAAATAGGCACAACATGACTACATACCTCTCAACCTCCCAGACCAGAAAATCTGGCCACGACATAACCATAAGGTCAGTATGAGGTCAAACTTTAAATATGCGCTTACCGACTTAGAAAGTTAACTGTGTAACCAGTTAAGCATTAGCATACCCACTAAACCCCCAAATTTGTCTGCAATTTGTCATATCCTGACTTTACAGACCCACTAAACAAACGGTGCAGTGCATAATACAATCGAATGTGCACAAGCACCCTACTTAAATATGCATAAAAGTCAACAAAATACTTAACTTAATATACTATATAGAAGCTGCTGAAATGGTAGTGCTACCTAAAACCTATGTGCAACAGCATTAACTAAAATCTAAGAACCCAGTAATGACAATAAAATTAGCAAGAAGACTAGTGCCTTATATAATCATTCCATTAACTGAAATAATTTCTTAAAGTTCAGGTTTGGTATTTGGTATTGTACAGTCCTCTGTCCTGACCTTAATCCTTACCATATGCCAGCAAAACTCATTTCTATGAGGAACAGACCTGAATTATGAAACCAGTCTGCCCTTCCTGTGCAACTCAATATCTGTGCGAGGTATGTGAACCATGAGATGATACGAAGCCTGACTGTGCATGCGCAGCCATTAACCGCCGACTCTTAAGCCCGTGAACAAACAGCCAGCACACAAGGTTGCATAAATGTCACCAAGAGCCAGAACATCCACCTGCAACTCAGCCTGATGAACTGAATCTGTCCCTTAGTCAAGAAACCATGACTGCAACCATGCCCCCACAAAAACGACATATCCCCCCACCTCTGCAAAAATGATGCTGAATCCCAGCCCACATGCCATCTGTGCAGAAATCCCCATGCCTCGGCAACAAACCCAGAACTCCACAGTACAAGAAATCCAGACAAAGCCCCAATAACAACTGGACAACACAAGAGGCATGCATTCTACCCAATAATCCATGGAATAGGAGACACATCCTCAGACTGTGTCACAGTGACAGCACCGATCTCTTTCCATTAAGGAGCAAAACACCTCAAGGATGACTACTCCGCCATTCAACACCTTGCTTTTGTCTACCTCCAAAATGCAAGTGCCATGGGAGTCTGGATCTTGTTTGAAAAGACCAGAAGTATGTCAAATGTTCCACTCATTACACAAAACTCTCCTGAATAAGAGGCACCACTCATTAGCTGGAAAACTGTGCACAAACTGACTCATCTCCTTTCACAAACCAGCCAATGAACCCTCTGCACATGGTACCAGCATTGAAATCAACAACCAAAAGAAATGCTGAATCCCCTATCCATGAATCCATTTTTGAAACCAACAAATGTTTTCCCCATCAACTTTTTATTATTTGCAAATAACACAACACAACATAAAATCTGCAACAAACTATTCAGCATTGTTCATAATACAAACATCCAAATCACACCTTCACTGAACCAAAACAGTACACTATTTCCTTAGGTCAATATTCAATCAACTTCCACTCCCATTACATGTTGTCAGCCATGATTTCAGTTTGAACCAATATATTTTCCGCAGAGTTAGACCTCATTGCCATAATGCTCCTTTCATCGTGACATTCAACAGTAGTTAATCTTCCTTGCTACTGTCCAAACTTCTCACAAAAGATGACACCACAATGTCCTGATGACCCCCCCCCAATTAAAGCAACAGAACCAACCCTACCAAACTCATGGCAGTCACGCCTAAACTCTGTGACTAGCAGCCCTTCACAGAATGACACTAAGGCTAAGGTGGAGAACTCCAAATTGCGACCGGACCGAAACATTCCCCAAATCTGAAATTTGTGTGGAATCCTGCACCATTGAGAGGTAACTAGAATCACTGTGACAGCAGACACGCATGCACCAAGAGGAATACTGCTCTGGTAACCTGAGAAAACACCACAAACATCACCTGCACATCCGGCAAGCACAGCCTCACCACCAGAAGACACGAGACACCGACCGGACACTGGCAATGCCCCTCCAAGCTCAAGCCCCACACGGACCTCTAAAACATCTTTGCTGCTTGCTGTCTCATCACCTAGCTGCACATCACTTTTGGTTCCTCCATCCCTCAATCCCAGGGATACACGTCTCAGTAGCCACCAACACACTACTGGCAAGACCGAGCGACATGCAGACCCAAACCAGGCTTGTGCCTCACCAGGCCAGGACCAGCCTGCCTGCCTAACGGAAATCAACAGCACCCAGTGAATGAGCAACTGCCACATTTCCCTCGCGTGCAACTCACAACTAATGGTGAACCCACCTCCCCAAGTACCATTGACACATGCCTCTCTTAAACCACCCCCCCACTCAAATCAGCACTAGTAACCCTCCACCAGAGCCTCGCAAAGATCCACAGATTAGTTATACTTTTATTTATTATTTATTTATTTATTTATTTATTTTTTTAAATACTCTGTGACCATGTTCCTACTCACAGAGCCCTCCCCCAATATGTAAAAGCCCACTAACTCTGCTCTCCACAACCTAATGCCATCACCGAAGACAAAATTAATGCAATTTATGAACCGGACTACCAGAATCAACCTACGCACCATAAACATTGACCTCCAGATTAACCAGAAGCATTGACCTCCAGAGTAAAACCTATCCAAAACAAAAAAAAGGGAAAACTAAGTAATAACTAATAAACTCCAACATAGTAATAACTAATGAACTCCAACTCTCCTGTCACCAATTAGCACCCAGAGGCCTACCTTGTCTCCTATGTTTACCTACAGGTCGTCATGAGCATCCCTGCTGTAGCAAGTTCACGCCAAATGTGATTGCTTGACCCAACTACACTAGCCTAAATCTCTTAAGCCCCTCCCCATCATTATCTCATTTCCTCCCAACCATCCCTGCCTCCACTTAGGGTTACCACCTGTCCCACTTTGCGAGGGACAGTCCCTCTTTGGGCAGTTGTGTCCTGACAAAAAATTGTAAAAATGGCAAATGTCCTGAGATTTTAGGACAAAATTATTTCCTATATTTTATGTAATAGTTGCATAAAACAGTTATTCTGTATCTGAAATACCTAAATGTTATAAGAAACAGAATAAGCAACTAAAATGCTACAAGAATAAGCTTTTATTTAGGCAAAAAAGTTAAGTTCTATCCTTTGTACTGGCCATGGGTATATGTCGTCCTGCAAAATCTGATGTTTGTACCAAACATGTCCCACTTTGGCCATTTGAAAAGGTAGCAACCCCACCTCCACTTAACCCTTTCACCTCCCCAACCTACTTAACTCCACCTAATATTAACCTAATTCCCCCCCATGAAGATGTCCTGGGACAACTTAGTTTGTTGCCAAACTTCACTTATTGTCATTACAAGTGAGAATTTGTTTAACATTAGTTTTGTGGAAGTAAGGAAACTGAAAATATTATGAACTAAATGCAGCCCATTCTAACCCTCCTTATGCAAACAGCTGCAAGAAAATAGGAATCATTGTTGTTCCCAAATGCACTAGAGGTAGAAAAGGATGTTCTGCAATCATTGGAGCAGCATTTATACTGTACATAATTAACTTAAGAAACTTGCAGGTGAGTCTGAAATGTGCAGTAGTGGATGAAATGCAGATTGGGTATTGCAAGTTACTTGGACCCCATGCCACTGCAACTTGCCATAAATGCTAGGATGCCAGTTTTCAGTGAAACAGTCATGTGCTTTACTCAGGGCTATGTAACATCTGAGATGGAAAACATTTTGTGGCTATCATGTTCCAGCTTTTATTTCAGTGTTCCATAAATCAGTATAATGACCTTTTGGATTCTTATCAAGAATACTGTTGTGACTTGTCCCATCCAGCCTTTAAATAGTTTCTTCATGTATGTGATACAGGGGAATAAGCATAATGCCTGTGTATAGAGGCAGAAGAAAGTAAAGGAAAATGTTACTGTTGATACACATGATCCAACTTCTGTAGTTACACATAATATTGTTAAAGACTCTGTTAAATCTAAGACGGGAAACAAATGAACATCAAGGAACCACTATTCCTGGTCAACGTTCATGCTGAGTTGTTTAATAGTCTTGAGATAAAACTCATAGGGGTGAGGAAGCAGACAGCTGTGGCTGTGAATGGGACATTCACTACTGCAATAACAGTTATCCAAGACTGGCTTATGATGATAAAATGTTAATAAATGGGCATGTACCTTGGCACACAAATGCAGAAAATAATGTTTATTTTGATACAAATAATAATTTGATACAAATACTTAAAATGCAAAGAAATCAGTGTCTCTAGATAATCTAGATAGTAGATAACAAGAACTATAAATATTAATTATATCAGAGACAGAAAAAAATAAGAGGAAGTTCTCAGTGGCTAGAAAAATGTGACTTGATATAGAAGATTAGAGACACACAAAATGTGACAGGTTCTTGGGTTGAAGAGGGGTGTGGTAGAGATGAATAGTAAAGTGTCGGAAAAAAAGAACAATGTTTTGAGGTTGTTGTTTTTAATAAGAAATGGGATTCTGATATGCAACACAGTCCAGATTTCAATAGAAAGGGACACTCTATAAGGTAGAAAAGTGAATGACTGCATGATGTCATTGCTGTATATAAACCACAGGAAGTAATTGAAAAAGTGAAACTACTTGTGCAAATGAATACTTTCCTGCATTCCAAACGAGTGACAATATCTGGAAGGGATTTTAATAGCACTGTGTAGAGAGAAGACACTTCTAAAGGTAGTTTGAAGGACTGTACATATTATAGAAAGATAGGGGAGAGTTTTATTTGTACAGAGCATAGGCATGGTCTGATGTGTCTGCTGAAACAAAAGTACAATCTTGTTTTAATTGCATTTCCAAGCAGGGTTAGATGATCTAGGGCTCATGGGTAAATGTAGCTATGGCACAAACTATCCAGTCTATTGCTCGGATTAACACACTATTCAGAATGAGATAGACAGGCACGAATAAAGTAGAATAAGACCAGGTTTATTGAAAATAAGGGAAGATTATATACAGGAAAATTGCCTGAACTCCTTAACACATGATTTATTACAGCAGCTCTGTATTGTCTAGGACTTTTTGACAGTGATGTGATTGTCTTTTTATTTTATAATATTCCCAAAACCAATAATGATGCCGTAAGATGTATGCATAACACATGACTAAACAAAAGTCATAATGATAAAGAAGGGTTACAGAAAAATTCAACACAAACCGTTTGTGAATACACATCAACTTAATATTTAAGCTTGAATATAAAAACAACTCCATTCATAAAATGTTGTTATACATAACATATTTATCAGATATATATCTGTAAAATAATCAACCAACTTGCTTTCCAATCCACAAATACATATTTATATCTTTGATTCAGTTTAATCATATTAATGTATTATTCCCTAAATCTGTTGTCATAATACTTCAGTTAACTCTCACATAGGTACAGCCAGCAAGTAGTAATATAATACTTTATTCAAGCAAAAGTTATTATAATCATAGATCTATGCTCCAAGGTGAAGAGACTTCTAAAAATATCCAATATAGCTCAACATCAGTTTCCCTCCACATTATGTTTCAGTTCCAGTTATTTACTTACTTGGCAGGAGAGAGGCCATGGTCAGAAGAAAAGAAGTTTCCATTGAATTATTTACATATTTATAAAACCAGAAAAATTAATATCTATTTCTAAATAATTGCATGCAGCATATTTTCCTTTATAATTCGCAAATAGATTACTACGTTAACGTTGTGTTATAAAAGCTGTGACATATCATAAACTCAGTATACATTAATTTGCAAACTATAGCACCTTATAAAAAGCTTCTAGATATATTCCTAGGTTTCCTACTAAACAGGCAAATAGCCATATTTATATTTTTTCACACAGAGTAATAACAGGAATTATTATCATATAATAGTCTTAAATAACATTTACATGCAGCTAAAATGAGTGTTACTTTTGGAATGCGTGTTGTCACTTTTCACAAATTACTATTCTCTGGAATAGTGTTTTATTAATTTCTTAGGATTTGGGGTAAAGCTGTCATAATTATATTTATCACTGGTATATTACTTAAAGAAAGTTCATGTTTTCACACATTTGATGCACCACTAAACTTGCAGAATCCATAAAATCCAATCCTCTGAGATAATTTAACAATATAAATGATGATTATAATCTATAATTCTGTAATCTGAAATATTGGTGGGATTCAATACATCTTTAACAATGTTATTTTTTAGATTTTTATGAAGATGTTAAAGATGAAAAGTTATAGCTATTTAAAAAGTATAGACATGACAATTTCATTAAATCTTTGAGAATAATTGATTGCCTTGTTTGGTTTGAAGGAAATTATAGAAGTAATTATGAATCAAAAAGTAAATAACTACCAGCTATTTTTCAAAATATTAGAATCATTATATCTTTCCAAAAATGCTAAAATACACAGAATGCATTTTGAGATTTATTATAAGTATATTGTATCATAAATAAAATACAGTGTCTTGTATTATAACATGTTTTGCTAAATAAATAAATGGAAATAGTAATTGACCAGTCTATGAACATTTCTGCAAACCTGGCTTCTAACTAAGGCAACTAAGCATTATCAAATAAATGTAACTAACTTTATCTTTTATTTTGAATTTATTTTGGTTTCCTTTCTAAAATAGCAATTTTACATTTGAGATTATTTGCCATGTTTTCTTTTGACACTTTTAATATGATATTTCTTATCAAGTAACTTTGAATGATCACTTTAATCAGTGAATTGTTAACCATAAATTCACTCCAAGACTGGACCCACTAGCCTCATGGAAAGGGAGGGGGGGGAGTAATGGAATTTTTGGTGGCTAGGCTACAAATGATCTATTTGATCATTGACCTAGTAACAGCTTATGAACATATGAACTTATGAACATGGATGGTAACAGTGAAAAGGTATGATCCATTTTAGGTGAAAAAAAGAAGAAAAATACAATATTCATGAAGAAATTATGTGACACTGACTGAGGTGACAAAGTCAGATAAGGAAAATAAACAGCAGATTGCACAACATTATGCGATACAGTTATATGCTAGGGAAAATGAGGTATGGTTTACACATTGGGATGACCAAGCCTGAACGGAAGGTTAAATAAAGCTATATGGAATCTGAAAAAAATATATACTTTGGGAATTAGCTATTGTATTGAAGAACATTAAATATCCACCTGGTAAAAAATCATAGTCCTGCTCTTTCACAAACAATAATATAGCAAGTATATTAATTAGGTCTACTACATAAATGCTGCTAACCCCCTAAATAAACTCAGTATGTCCAGTTCAGCAGTAAGTGATGTAAACAATGTCACTTTTGCATTCTCACTTATTACATCTGCTACCAACATGATAAAAAAGTATTCAAAAACATAAACACCCCTTCTTGCGACAAGCAGTGTTCCAATACAATATGTCAAAATAGCTGCAAATAACAAAGCATACCCAGTATCTTTACTTATAGATCCCTCTCTCCAACAAACTATAGTGTCAACATTCTGGAAACAATTCTGGGTTATTCCCTTACTTAAAGGTGGCAAATCGTTTGAGATGGAAAACTAGAAATCTATAGCCATCTTGCTCCCTCTATTTAAAATTCTTGAGAAATGCATTCACCTACAGTTGATCCACTGTCTAACAGAGAATAAATTACTTTTCAGAACACAGCACAGGCACAGTACAGAATCAGCTATGTTTCTAAGAACTTCTCAGCTCCTACTATGAAGTTGTGGCTCCCAATAGCTCAAAGCACACATCTGAACTCTAACAAGGTATTACTGTTTATCACCCTTTAGCTCTAAGAAGAATGATAATCCCCTTCTCAGAAACACTCACAGTAGCTTTGACAAATTTATATATGATGCTCAGATATGAAAGAAGTATCTGCTAAGTCAAACAAGGACAAGTATTGTTAATCATAAACATCATTATTTCTAGCAACAGCGACTAACTTTTAATTCACTGCATCTATGTTCTCTTAAAGTATTCATTTCCCTGAACTAACACTTTTACACTGAGTCCCAAAACACGGAGTCTGAAAAGCTGAAAGATTGGATTTATATATACCAAGTCCGAGATGCCATTTTTCAAAATATTCCCTTTTCTCCAAGGTATGGTCGTCTCAGAGTTGGAATGTATGTAAGTTTGGGGGGGTGGGGGGAGCAAAGCCCTTTTTCAAAATGAACTTTTATGGAGAAAAGCATTTTTTTTTTAAATTCGCTATTCTGTTGTGTTTTATGTCTTTTTTTTCAACTTATCAGCATTCAGCATTTTAAGTATCAGCATTTCAACAGGGAGTTCTTTTAAACCATGTTCTCCCTGCAAAGATCCAACAAAGCTTCTTAAACATTTCTTTCTGTGCACTGTATAACACTGTGGGCTTTATGGTATGTAGATAATATGTGGAATGGCAGCTTGCTCTCCCCTCACTTTGTTGTAACTGCCAATGGCTGCAGGAGGAAAGCAGTGCTTGCATCTTGGGCCACATGGAGAAGATGTCGAAGATAATGGTCATCTTACAAGGATGGAAAGGCTTGATAGAAAGTGAGTACCATCACAGAATATGTGGACATGATAAAGAAAAAGTGAAATGGTTCAAGAAAAGATCACTCAATGACCTTAACAGAAGTTTCATACTCTGACTAGTATCAATATACCACGTACCCATGCAGGTTCCCTAAACTACCCCTACCCTAATATAAATATATATACATTATTACACTATCAAGATACCTTTTCTGATTTATTTTTCCTTTTATTTATATCTCATTAAAAATCTCCATAAAAATCCTCCTATTTATTTTAGGAATACAGAATGTGTATGTGTGTGTGTGTGTGTGTGTGTGTGTGTGTGTGTGTGTGTATATACATAGATACATGCATGATATATATATTGGATTTCACTTGCTTGTGTGTTGCTGGACATTTGCCATAGTGATATGGATTATAATATAAAATAATCTAACCATGGTTGTTCGTGTCATCATTATTTTTTGGATATTGCACTTCTAGACCAGGAGTTGCATGGATATGTGGTGCTGGACTTCTTTTTGTTTTATATATATATATATATATATATATATATATATATATATATATATATATATATATATATATATATATATACATATATATATATATATATATATATATATATATATATATATATATATGGGGGCCCTGCAGAATGTTGATGGTGTGTTTGGTTGACATTTGTTTACTCAACTGCATTTAGTTGGCTAAGCAGATGGTCATCACGTATGTGAGATAGCATGATTCTTGGGGTTGGAGAATATGCCCTTTCTCTGATATTGTGCAATCTCAGAGTTAGCTTATATAATTAACGGGGTGTGGTGCATAGCCCCGCATATGGAGGAGTGCAGGAGGGCTTTCCTCCTGCAAAAAAAAATGTTTGCTTTTATTGTTTGCTTAAATATTGAATGCACTGAAGTTTTTTCTCGGCACATGCGTGTTAGTGTGTCGATGCTTAGCAGATCAACATATGGGTTACTCAATCAGCATTAGTATACCCATATATGTGTGTGTGTGTGTGTGTGTGTGTGTGTGTGTGTGTGTGTGTGTGTGTGTGTGTGTGTGTGTGTGTGCGTATATAAGCCTGGTATCCTGTTACCTCAGGAGGGTCCTAAAGATTTATCCCCAGCATGTTATTCTTCTGGAATGCTAATTTGTAAAGCAGCATTTTACGGAAGCAACTCACAATGACAATACATCTTTATTTTTATATACTTTCTTCACCTGTGTGATCACTGACTATCAAGCAGCTGCCATAAATGTCCATTCATTCCCCACTAGGTCGAGAGCTCCAGCACCCATTCATTCTTCTCCAAAGTGAGAGCACTTGGGTCCAAGTCATTCCTCTGTCAGGAATGAGCCACCAATGGCATGGTCATCAGTGAGGCACCTATGGTGGGATTTATTTTGCCTTAATTCCCTTAACCATAGTTTCTAATGGTGATGATGTAAGCACCCAAATGAAAACGGAAGCTACCAACACTCCCCATGCTGGACTGTCTTTTTTTTCCACATGCACCCTGCAAGAGCTACTGGGAACCTAATTTGGGTAGCTATACACATGCCCTCCCACAGCCCTGACCTAGCTAATAGGAAATGGCTTTGACCTACCCTGGAACAGCATAGTCAGCACATGGGGAGCCACCAGATCAGTCAGGGATGTATCTTTTTGTGTCAGAGATGGAAAAAAGACAGTGTGTCTTTATGACTCCCACTAACTATTCACTGCAGTCTTTGGGCAGTATATGGTTTTGAAGTGGGCTGATTAACTTTGATGAGTGCCAGGTTCTTCATTGTAGAAAGACATGACTTTCTCTTACTATTGCCCCAATGTTTTAATAATGAGAAAAAAAAAAAAAAACATTTTGCAGAGTATATTTTTTTCGACGAATGAGGGGTGATGTACTGGCTTGCAGTCTGACCTGAAGATGACATTGGTGAAATTAACTGTTTCCATTACAGCACTGTTTCATAATATATTGTAAACTGTATTTTTTATTATAAAGTCTGACATCATGCAACAAAGTGGTTTATCATGAAGTACTGCATCAGATTTTGGATCTTTCATGGAAAGAAAAATATCAGTAATTCCAGTTAATATCATCAGCATGAACAGAAGCACCAGAGTTATGTGAAAAGGGCTCCAGTGAGGGACCACTCTGATCAATACCAGCACTGGGCCAAACCCAACACAAAGATACTGATTTTTCCACTCTGTGAGCCTCTGGGTGCAAGTCATTCCTCAATCAGGCATAATCCACCAATGGCATGGTCATCAATGAGGCACCCATGATGGGATTTATTTTGCCTTAATGTCCCTAACCACATTTTCTAATGGTGATGATGTAAGCACCCAAATCACCAGGGGAGCTACCAACACTCCCCATGCTGAACTGTCTTTTTTTTCCCACATGCACCCTGCAAGAGCTACTGAGAACCTAGTTTGGATAGCTATACTCATGCCCTCCCACAGTCCTGGGGTAACTAAACAATACTAAACCAAACCTTCATAGTTAAGTTGAAAAAAAGACTCTGTGGTATTCTGAATACATGGATTCAGAAGACAGGTCAGCTTCCATTTCAATCTGCTGTAAGAATGTTCTGGCTATCACAGAATCTATAATGTGAGAGTACAGAGTGTAATGGAAGTAACATTCAAATTAGACAGATTTTATTTATGACTAATAAAATCCTTACTAATTATTTTAGTACTGTAAGCTAAAATATGATGCGTGGGTCAGGTCTCCCCATCTATTTTACTTTCATAATATATTTACCATATTGAGACACTCAGTTGCTTGCAATGGCTGAGGATAATCCACTTTGCCAACACACCCTCAGCCTTTCAAGACAATTATAGTTTTTGTCATCCTTTTCATGTTTATTTCTAAAAGTACACAACACTGCCTTCTTGTAAACACTGACAGATTGCCACCCTGGTTATGGCTGCTAATGCTGCCAAAAGACTCTGAGAAGTGTGGAAAGCCTTGAACTGTAAAAAAATGAGCTTTTCATCAAAAAAGGAAGAAAAAAGGTTTTATTTCAAATCTGCTTAAGTATTTTCAGCTGCACTTTTAATGACCTGTGTGGTGATACTGTTATTATGTGTGTGTGTGTATATATATATATATATATATATATATATATATATATATATATATATATATATATTATATATATATATATATATATATAATATATATATATATATATATATATATGTATACGTATATATATATATATATATATATTTGCATTTTGCTGTGTCTTAGCTAAATAGTTTTCTTTTTGCATCTTCAGTTTGTTCTGGGACCTATATGCAACTTTGGGAGAACTGTGAATTATCACAAGATCTGAAAAGGGCTTACACAATGCCAGTTCTAGCTGTATGTAGAATTACTTGAAAAAAGCTGTTTGCATTTTGAACTTAGTCGGAGACCTTAGTCTTGTAGTTTCATTCACACTTGTGGAAGAATTGTGAGGTACTCCCCGATCTTGGCCTCATTTACTGATTTATTACAGTGCTACTGGTAAATTTCTGCCTAGTCTGGTGCCTTAGACTGTAGTGGGATCACATAAGTGGCACTATTGTAATTTGTGCTGGAAGGTTTGTGCTTCTGTGTTTCTACATTTGTTTTCATTTTAGTTTTGCTGGTATAGTCTTATATTCTGCTTATCATTTGCCTGCTTAAAGTTGCATTTCAATGCCTTTCTGTTTGTTACAGTGCTGTTTTTGCCCTGTTCTTGGGTCTGCCCCAGACCCCACTGATACATTGTCTCTATAAATGTGTTGCATTTGCACAGCTCTTAGCTCATTCTCACAGAGTTCAGCAATGCTTGGCATCCTTACCTGGTACCTGTGTTTTTGCTGCATCTATGCCATCCAGGATGAGATGATTACTTCTACTTGAACAACTGCACTTCTTTAAGTTATTTAAGTGACATGTTGTTGTTTTCTTGAAATTTGTTGCATTTGTCTGCATTTTAAAGCTGTAGAATGCATTGTTTTCCAGTGTCGCTGCTGCTGGATTAATTGCTTGCAGACCACTGTAAAAATGATGTCTTAGCTAGCTGTTGCATTGGATTCTGTTAGCTTTTCCCTTTTATCTAATCTTTGAGTGTTTTTATATTAAGAGGACTTGGGATTACTCATCCAATGACAGTAGCGGGTAGTCTGATCTGTCCAAGTTAGGAACACAGGAAGACTTAAAGTGATGTTGTTTTATTGGCCAGAGAGCTATCAGCATGTAGCAGTGCCTTGTATAAACATAGGCACTTAGAAACTAAATTTTCCCTACAAAGCTACCTCTGAAACTGTACCCAGTAACTCAGCTGTACAAAGAGTAACTAGTATGTGCACTAAGGAGCACCGCTTCACGAATATACCCCTACATAGTCTAGTTTTTGTTTCTAGCCTCAAAAGTGCTCAAGCTAGCCTGCTGTTAACCATTGTTGTACCACACCCTTGTAGTTCACCTACAAGGACTTGACATCATGGATATGTACTTTCTCAGTTTCCCTGTCATGTGTCTGGTAGATATAGTATCCTGAGACAATGTAACAATTGTCTCATGTTCACTGACTACGAACTACTCCTTAGAGAAACTGATACAGTATGCGAAAGATGTAACTACACAATGTTAATAGAGGCAAGACTCCTGCATACAAGCTCTTAAAATAACAAGTTATCAGTTACACATAGACGGCACCTTCCACACATGATATGAGCCGCATAGCATTGAGCGGCATTCTACCTTTGCAAAGGATAATGCTGTTGTACAAACAGAAGATTATTGACTTTAACAGTCTTCTGGTATCATTCAAAGGGGAAACAATATTTGCCAGCATGAGAGGATGTGATCAATATACCACATTGCTTTGTCAAAGATGGTCTCCAAGTGTCCGAGCTAGGCTTTCAGATACTGGATAAAACATTGTCCTCCCATAGAGATATTTTTAGGCAACGCCAAACTTACAAACCTTCTAACATAGCAAAATCAACCCAAAGGAATCTAAAGATGTTACTGTTTAATGCCAAGAGTCTAAACAAGAAACTTCACTCCCCCCAAGCTCTTTTCACCTTGGAGAATGCAAACATCTGTGCAGTTACCAAGAAATGGTTTAAAGCCCCAGAGAGCACCCCAACAGCACAGGGAAACAATGCCTTCCACACCATTAGACCAGCTACTGCCTAGGCAGGGACTAAATGTAGAGGTGTCTCAATCTACATAAAAAACAAATATATCTCAAGCTTGGTCAAACAGGATGATGCACTTAAGCTTTTCCATGTCCAAATTACCATAGAGAGAGTCCCATATTACTTATTTATTTACATTTGTTTACTGGGAAAGTCTGACTGGGCCAGAAGCCCATTTTCAGTGGAGGCCTGTGGAGAAAAGCTCCACAGATGTCCAATAAGTAGTTAGTGCAACAGTATACATATAGTAAGATGCAGAATACACATCATCCATTTAGTCTATACAAAGAAGTATTCAATACTGTTTTCTAGTAGCTACAAGTTCTAAAATGAAAGTCACACAAGTATTTCAGTAAAGATCACTGCGAGAATAATAAAATTAGTGCTGTGTACATATTAAATAATAGTTTTGAACAAATGAGATTTCCTTCATTTTTTTAATTTTTTTTATGAGCAGTAGTAACACCAAGAAGAGGGAGAAAATTAGGTAAGGAGTGGACAGTATAGTGAGAGAGTTATAGATATTTTGTCAGTCAGGTTTGGTGTAGGAGCAATGCCAGTTTTTGGATATATGTTCAAAGAGTAGTTTGAAATTTGTAGACTGAGGTGTGTTTTGGAGGGAGTGAGGTAGAGAGTTCTGTAATTTCGTTATTTGATTTGAGAATAGGGCTTTACCGTGAGTGTTATTAGCTTTGTTTACTGTGAGAAAGATTCTGTCTGCAGATCTTAGACTTCATGGGCATGAGTAGGGAACAGCAAGTTCCTTGAGGGATGGGCAATTGTCAGGATGGAAGATGATACTGTGTGTGATTTTAAGTTGGTAGAGATGGAGAAGGCTAGTTAGCTTGAGACAATTTAATTTATGTAGAGCAATATAGTAGTGGGTATAGTGGGGAAGGTTGGCTGCAAAGCATACTATTTTGTTGTAGCAAGTTTCCAATTTGGTTAAGTCTGATTTAGTTGGTAAAGATGGGGAAAGCATAAAGGAGCACAGAGAGGAGGAAGGTTCTGGATATGGCTAGTCTAGTATTGTCAGTGTGGAATGGCTTGCTTCTGTACAGTCAGCCAAGTTTAATGTGAACTTTCTTAATTGTGGTGGCTGTGTTCATCAAATCTGAGTTTGTTATCGATAGTCACGCAGAGGAGTTTTGTATACTCAACTGATTGGATGACTGTGTTGTTTGCTGAGAGAATGGTGAAAGGAGGGGTGGTAGGTGATTGTTTACTACTGGTAAATAGCATTAAGTGTGCCTTTTTGGGGTTGAGGATTAGTTGTGATTTATTTAGATATGTTTTGATATCATTAAAAGCTTGTTGGGCTACTATTTGGAGGTCTGGTAAGGTATCTGCTGAGCAGATTAAAGTTGAATCATCTGCATACTGAACTGCTTTAGCATGTTTTGTAGATGAGGCTAGATCATTAGAGAAGATGGTGAAAAGAAAGGACCCTAATATAGATCCTTGAAGGACTCTGACTGAGATAGGCAGAAGTAGTGAGAGTTCAGATTTCCATTGTACTGCTTGTTGTCTGTCAGAAAGATAGCTTAGGAGCCAGGAGAGGGAAGTCTTTGAAAGGTTTAGTGATGCAAGAGTACCAAGGAGTTTCTGATGGGTGACAGTGTCAAACGCTTATGACATGTCTAGGAAGATTGATGCTACTTGCTGGTTTGAATTTCTGAGTTAGTTGAAGGTGTTAGAGAATTAAATTAGGGCTGTGGTGGTGCTGTGTTTTGGTCTGAAACCATGTTGGGAGAGATAAGGTTGTGAGGTAGCAGGTTTTGTAGTAATTGAGCGTGTATATATTTTTTCCAGAATTTTGACACAGGGGGAAAGGATGGTTATAGGACTGTAAGCGTTTGATTCTGCTGATGTTCCTCCTTTATGTAGAGGGGTGATATAGGAAATTTTCCACAATTTTGGGACCCTTTGTTCTGCTATAGACCTATTTACCAGAATGGAGATAGGCAGAGCTATGGCATCAGCTGAAAGTTTGAGGTACTTACTGGGGAGTTGGTCAGCTGCTAAGGATGAAGGTTTCATTTTTTTCAACATCATTTTTATGATGTTAGTTGGGACAGGTTTGAGGTCAAAAGAGTTGTTAGTTTCCACATTAGGTGGAAGAGACAGTGGGGTGGAATTGTCCCTGTAACTAAGGACAGGATGGTGTTTATAAAGTAGGTGTTGATTTGAGAGGCAATACTCACACTTTGGTTATTGGTTCTGGGGTTGTGGCTTTTCCTGGGTGGAAGAGTGAGTTATTTGCCTGCCAGAATGTTTCGGGATTGTTTTCATATTTTTTTTTGCATAGATGTAAAATATGTTTTTTGTCTAGTTTGAGTTGTTTTTTTGTTTGATTGTGGAGCTGCTGGTACGCTAACAGAGGTTTATTGTCTTTTGTTTTCTGGTATTGAAACCAGGTTTTGTCCCTTAGTTTTTGAATGGTTTCTTTTGAGATCTAGGGGAATCTCTTATTTTTAACATGACATGTACAAGTTGGTGCTAAACTATTTAGAATAGCTAGAAATGTGGCACTGAAGTATGTTACAGTCCAGTCAGGTTGGAGATGATGGAGTGGTGTCCAGTTACATTTATTGAGGATGTCTAAGAATGCTTTGTTGGAGAAGTTTTTGGTATTTCATAAAACTTTGTAAACTATGGTTCTGGGTGGGTTGAGTTGATGATGGATTAAGTAGGTAGGTCTATGGTCACTTAAATTATTTTGGAAGACATACAGAGAGATTATTGTGGGTAGTACTGTTAATCAGTGACCAGTCTAAGAGAGATTCCCTTTTGCTATATTTATCTACTCAAGTGGAAATTTGGATAGTTTGGGAGAAACCATGTAGATTTATGAAGGTGGAGAGGTTATCACCAGTGCAAGTGTTCCAGTCCAAGTTGAAGTCACCTGTGATAATGGTTTCATGGCTGTAGTTTGAGGCTGTCCAGGCTATGAATTCCTCAATGGCAGTGGGAGTATTGTTAGGAGGTGGCAGTTATGGTAACACTTTTCTTTGGGTTGATTCTGAGCCGTGTTACTAGGACTTCAGAGTATTATGATAAGGGTATTTGATGGGTAGGTAGTCTATGCTTAGGTTATCTTTGTAGAAGATTGCAACTCTGCCTCCCTTCTTCCTGATCTTGTCTAATCTGTGTTCGCAATAACCTTCTGGGAGTATGTAAGGGTCTGTTATATGGGGTTTTAGCCAAGTTTCTGTTGCTGTAAGAATGTCTGGTGAGTATTGTGCAGTAACTGCATGATAGTCTGATTTTGTTAACTAGGCTTCTAAGGTTCATGTTAAGAATGATAAGGTCTGAAGTTTTAATGTAAGGAAGGGGTGGAATGGTAGAGATGATGCTGTGATGTGCAATATGTGGCCCAGGATTGGGGTATATATCACCACTATGGAGAATCTATGATAATATACATGCATGTTTGTGTGACAGTTTGGAGAGTATGTGAAGGTGTTTGCTGAAGTGGTTAGTGGCATTGCTGGCAACTACATGTTTGAAGTGGAAGTATGCAATAGATGTGTGATTGTAGAGTTCGGAGGAGTGGCTGGTATTAGTATTATATAGTGTGGGGCTATGGACATGTATTTGTAGGTGAGTGTAGGATGTTAGAGAGTATGCAGATAGCAGTAGGGTATAGAGTATGGGCAGGAAAAGCATGGTGTGTATTCTTTGTTTTGGAATGTTAGGTTAGCTTGATGGTGTGATAAAGAAGATGAAGGGACAAAGAGGTGGTGTAGTGTGGTGGGAGTAGAATGATTAAGGACAGTTGCACTGAGATGTGTGAGGGAAAGGAGGAGTGTTACAAATAGTGTATTGATTAATTGAGGTGTGACTGGCAGATGGAGGGTGATTGCTGACTAAGAGAAGTTAGAGGGAGTAGTTATTGTTTTTATAAGTCTAGGTGATCCAGGGCTGGGTGTTAATGGGGGTAGGGTAGGGGAGTGGAGTGAGCCCGAGCATAGAGAGGGCGAACGGAGTTGGTTAGTCCCCCCTCAGAGGAGAGTGCAAAGAAAAACAATCAGTATGAGAAGTGGAAACCTTGGAGCTGTAAGGTAAGTGAAAGCAGGAGAAAGCAAGGAAGAGGTAGAGGCAGAAGGTAGTAGTGTAACCAGATAGTTGCAGAAGCACTACTTTTATGGCCTTGGTATGTAAGTAAATCAAAAAAGGAAGGCAAATCTATTTGGGGACAAAATTCACCAAGTAAATGGTACTAGCCTTACTTTACAGGAATTTCAATGGGGAAGCAGATCTATTTGAGACAAAATACAGCAAGTATAATGTTAGTTGCGCCACCTAGTGGTGAAACACTAAGCTATAGTTGCTTGGGGTGGGGGACAGCCCTTTCAGGTGTGTCTGCTGGCTGAAATAATGTTTAAAAAATAACTAGTAAAAGTACCAAATTTGCTATTAAAAGAATTGTAAACATCCAGCCACAATGTTTAAAAATAACTATTAAAGGCCCAAATTTGCTAATAATAAGAATTGTAAACATTCAGTCACCTATGCAGACTTTTCTGGTGGGTATCCTTATTTAAAAAGTGTCATTCTTGTCTTGAAATAACTGTAGGAAGAAACCAGACTGTAGAAGTGGTTTTATTTGGCAATGTTGCAGTTGCTGGGAGGGGGAGGGGGAACCTGAGCTGTGATGATAAGGGCAGACCAAGTGTGCTGTAAAAAGAGATACTGACTGATGTTAGGAATATGGCTAGCTATTGCAAAATGCACAACACCACAGTGAGCAGTAAAGTAAGAGGAGTGAGGGTGATCTGACAGAGTGTGGATGTGTGTTGTTAGGAGAGGTATAAAGGAACCTGGAGAGGCTGTAAGGAGATCTCTGGAGTCTGTGGAATGAAAGTGCAATGATTGAGAGAGACAGAAGTATAACAGACTGTAATGTATGGACTGATGACTTTGGGGCTCATAGTGGATTAAATATCAGGCAGAAATCATATACTAGTAGCAGTAAAACACATACTTATGCAGTCATCATTTCTCAAAATAACAGTGCAGTAGGCAATAATTGGTTAAAATACATTTGAAGATAACACAGAACACATACTTATGCAGAACTGTAATATTAACTTATACAGAAGATCCTTGTAAACTACAGATACAGAATTTCCTTGTAAACTATAGATCACACTCAATGACCCATGAAACTGATAGTTCATATGTTGACTTACTGTAGATACTTACTGTTCAACCCAATATCATATTCATGGGGGACTTTAATCTTCTATAAGCCGGGAATCCTGCACAACCCCAAACATGCAGACCCAGAGATTCCTGGACTTTGTAAAAACAATCTGCCATGGACCAATTAGTTAATTTACTTACTAGGGTTGCAAACATACAGGATCTGGTACTCACAAATATGGGAGGAAGCTGTTACCACACCCTCCCCCATGTAGTGTCCTCTCTCATAAGAGCAGACAATAAAGCTGTCTCCTTCAAAATAAAAATCAGTGCTGTGACCCCAGCAATTGCAAACCATGCAACTCTTAGGAGCTACCCTAAGGCAAACTACCTATTATTAAGCAATTACCTGACAAATTTTCAAGCCCCTCCTAATCTGGACAGCACAGCAGCCTATGCAGAATTGTATATAGAAATCGTAAACAGTCATGCTAACAGATGCACAGAGATAGCTGTGCATATCAGAAACAAGTCCAGAACAAATGTAAAAATAAAATCAGCCTGGTGGAATCTAAACATAAACAACAAAAAGAAAAAAAAGTCATATCTTAAATTAGGAAGTGCAACACCCAGCAGGATAAAAACTCTCTTAACAGGCTAAAGAAACAATAAAGAGGGCAAATTAAGTCTATTAAAGTTAATTTTGAGGTAAAGATAGCCTCCCAGGTCCATGATAACCACAAGGCTTTCCTTAGCTATGTCCAAAACCTCAAAGGCAGAACACAGCAGTGAGCAAAACTGATTGTTAATGGAGCCACTTACACAGAGCCAGAAGATATAGCAAATCAGCTAATGGACAAAATCTCCAGTTTTACTGTCCTTTCCCCCTGGCCCCCGAGTAACATCATCAAATATATCTCAAGTCATAAATGTGTTCTGTAAGGCTTAGAACACTGCATCAATGGGTCCAAATAATATCCAAGGATGCCTCTTAAATAGCCTGAAGCATGACCTAGCTGGACCTCTGGAGTCACTATTTAACCATAGCCTCCAGAAAGGCTTTGTACCATGTGAATGGAAGACCACACTGGTCACTCCTCTGCAGAAGTGTTTGGCTCTGCAGCGAAGTGGTTAAGTTGCTGGTTTTGTAATTTAAAGGTTCTGAGTT
The DNA here is from genome assembly GCF_019279795.1 of Protopterus annectens. Taxonomy (NCBI): domain Eukaryota; kingdom Metazoa; phylum Chordata; order Ceratodontiformes; family Protopteridae; genus Protopterus; species Protopterus annectens. The sequence goes on along the minus strand of NC_056737.1, from coordinate 1,836,668,256 downwards.
AAAGGCTTGCTAGTGCATCTCTAACAGGTTGGATGCATCATGTAGTCAGAGGAGTTTTATATCTGAAAATTTTGGTAATATATAATTATCGACCATGGATAGGTAAGGCCAGTCTGTAACCAAATAAGATATGTTATTTCGGGCTGCTAGCCTAGTATTTACCTATGGACCTATGAACCTATAACCCTGGGAACAACAGACCCATAAGTTTAACTAGTCTCATATGCAAAGCCTTGGAAAGAATTATCATAGGTATGATTAATAATAGCATAGGAAATCTTCAGGTACTGGATCCAACTCAGTTTGGATTCCTCAAAGGCAGATCATGCCTACTCATCCTGGTGGACTGCTTTGAAAAGTCACCAAGCAATGAATGAAGGCAAAACGGTGCATATTGGCTACCTTAAGCTGTCTAAGGCATCTGATAGAATATCCCACTCTGGCATTGTAAACAAACTCATGGAATTAGGCATAACCCCTATGTTACGTACTGGATAGCTGGATGGCTCTTTGGTTTAAAGACAGTACAGTCAACAACAGATTCAAGAAAACTGACATCTTTCAGCTTTATAAAACTTGCATCAGCACCACCACCATACTGACTGACCTCTAAACCACAAGAAAGGCCATGGCAGTTTGAATAGCTTGTACCTTGCAAGTTTCCAAAGATAGCAACAGGTTGTTTCTGCACTGTAGTGGATCATCACCCCTGTTACTGATGCTCCTCAGTTATGCACTGTACTACCTGAATAACACATTATATGATGCAATCAGTCCTGGATCATTTACATGATGGTGCAAATGTCATAAAATGATACATTAATAAGGCAAATACAGTAACTGCCAGAGATGGACAGTTACAGTACTGCAGATAATTCATTTGTTAATTAACATTTGTCACTGTAACATGACATGGATAAACACAATATGAAAGTAGACCATCAGGCTTTCTGATTTACACAGATTCCAGAATACCTCTGTGATTTATTTCAGCTTACAATATATTATTTGCACTGGCTTGATGTGCTCATGAGGGAAAGTAATGATGAAAATTAAATGGTAAATAATGTGATCTGCAGGAAAACTTCAAATATCTTTCAATATTTTCCAGGAAAATATACAGTCAGCCATAAAGGAGTAGTGCCAAACCAGTTCTGTGTTTTGAACAATTTCGTCATAACAGCCATTTTTTCTCATTGATTTTAACATTTGGCTTACTTCCTTATAAAACTCACAATACTTGTTGCTCCGTTTTACTAAATACTGTAATGTTTATTATGCTTACCCCTCTTTCTTCCCACACACCCACACAGTTCTGGGTTTTGTGTCATCAGTTCCAGCTGTGACTTTCACAGATATAAGTTAATAATGTGAATATTCTACCTTTTCCATCTATGCATATGCAACTTCATTTTTTCCCTTTTTGTTGTCAGCAGCTGTCTGATTTTGAAATGTGTAATAGTGCTGTTTCATTTTCACAGCACTGATATAATGAAGTGCTACAAAGCAGAATATAAAAGAAGTTTCAGAGTATGTGCTTTGCTATTAATGTAATATTATGTATAAAGCATCATGTTTACTGATTATATTGGCACCAAAAGTAATTAATTTGAACACACTAAGAGTTTAGGGTTATTGTTAGCTGTGGGTTATTGAAGCTAACGTCTTTTTTTATCTGGTAAAGAAAACATGTTTCAAAACATCTCAAAATTACAAAAAGATATTTTAAAAACTGTCAGGGGATTACATAGTACATGCTGACACATGGAAGAAAAATAAATAGATTTTAGCATTTCTTTCAAAATCCGAAGAGCATTAAAGAATAACTTCAGTGGGGAAGAGTATGATGCAGTCCACAGTGGGTGTGCAGTCAGAGTCCTTGGGGAAAACAACATGAAGAATAACTATCAGAAAAGTAAAACATGGTGTGTAAAAGGAGATACTGTACAGTGCAGAAGCCTGGGTGGCAGAATCAGTCAGACTGACTCCGTAATCTCAGAATGAGGAATTAATGCTACAGACGTAAGAGAAACACAGGTCTCATGAGGCAGCACCTGGTGTATAGTTTCTCCCAAACCAAAAGTATACGCATAATATGGAGGAAAGTAAGGATGTAGAAAGAAACGAGAGAATGGTGAAATGGTGAACCTAAGTCTGGGGTATGTGATTATTACTGGGGACACTGATTTACCCTTTTTCCGAAAAAAAAAATACCAGAGAATCCAAAAAATAGAATGTCTAAATTACTAGTACTTATATTGTCAAAGCTTTAGAATTTGCATTAATTTTGCATATATAGATGCACTAAAAATTATAAACAAACCACAGTAACGATCCTGAAATGTACAAAAACATTTATTTCAGGAGCAAGATTAGAGGATGGACATAAAGCAAGGAAACACATTAATGAGTCACTGCACTCCTCTAGCACTGAACTGTAACTTGTTCCTTCTAAGGTAAGAAGGGTAGGAAAAAGGACATGACAAAAAATTAGCGCAAGCAGGACTCAGAGGAAAAGATGAAGATGCTGATGAAGAACAAGACCAACCATTACTTGGTCATTATCGACTATGAGAAAATGGACATGAAGGAGCTAGTGAGTAGCCATAATCATACCACAGTTTGGTTTACCTCCCCAACACTCCACATAGCAAAATAATTACAATGGTCTGCTACTGCAGGAAGGTGGACTTGAACCTGTGACGAAGTGAACTGAAATGGAATATGGAAGATGCAGGAACTCTGACAGCACAAGAAGAGCAGAGGAGGTGTATCAAGGTGAATGAAGAAATAAATTAAATTCTACAGCTGAAAAAGAAGGAGGCAAAGAAAAAGGTGCAGGCTGAAGATAGAGATAAAGAAGTAGGGATTATAGGAAAAAAAGAAAATCGAATGGATATTTGTGCTGACAGACTACCTTGGAAAACCACTTTAATGTCTTTATTTGAAATGTAGCCTTTTATCCAGTAGACTGATGTCAAATTAAGATCAAGTAAGTGCTGTTATATTGGATAGAAGAACTGGGTAGGCAGCAGAGTTATATACTTTAAATATTTAAAACAAATGCTACTCTGGTTAACGCAACATGGTCAATGAGTTGGAAGCTGGCATTTGTGATATCAGTTAGTACATTGTAGTATGGGCTTTTCAAAAGACATGTTATGAGTCTAAATAACAAGCCATATTGTGAAATGTTTTGGAGTTTGGTATTGAATTTGTGTGTATCTATATAGATACCAACACTTACTATATTCCAGCACAAACACATACAGAAACATATTACCCTTCAGCTATAAGCAAGCTGGCAAGCCCCCTTGTACCCCCATGTGGGGGGCTGCACCCTCTACACCCCCTGCTACTTAAATATATCAACTTTGAGATTGCACTTTACTACATTAAGTGCAATCTCGAAGTTGATATATTTAAGTAGTATGGGGTGTGGGAGGGCAGCCCCAGACATGGGGGGTGCATGGGGGCTTGCCCCACTGCTTATACTTGGAAAAGAGTAATGTGGTTTGGCTTTTATTTGTTTCTGTATGTACTTTTGCTGGAATATAGTTTAAGTCTTGGTATCCTGTGTCTTTTCAGTATTATGAGATTCAGTATTTTGAGTTTTCAGTATTTTGAACTTTCAAGATTTTGGCCTCAGGATTTTGGGTTTCAGGATCTTGTAGCACTCACACACACACACACACCCACACACACACACACATATATATATATATATATATATATATATATATATATATATATATATATACACACACACACACATATATATATATATATATATATATATATATATATATATATATATATATATATATACATATATATATATATATATATATATATATATATATATATATATATATATATATGTATATATCTTGCTCTGTCAGAGTTCCTGCATCTTCCATATATAACAGTGGTTGGGAAATGTGCCATTACCCCATGTTTGTATGATCTCTGACTTAGTATATATAAAATCAGTAGGAGGTGTGAGTGCTGCAGGGGGAGCTTGCCCTCCTTCCAAAAAATTGAGGTTTTATTTTGTTTTTTTGAAACTAAGAAAATGTATTTGCCTTGACTGTTTCCTGATGCATGCATAGTGATGTGTCGATTTCCATGTTTTCGACCATATGCTGTTGATACTTTGTTTAATAAGTGGTACACTATATATATATATATATATATATATATATATATATATATATATATATATATATATATATATATATATATATATATATATATATATATGCATACACATATACATACAGTCTAATTAACAAGCCATATTGTAACTATTGTGAGACAGATGTTTTGAAGTTTGTTAGTTTATATATTTATATATTATATATAAACTATAAATAAATCTATATGGTATTGACATTATTCATTGAATGAATTTGTTTGGAAGGTTTTACATAAAGTAGCCTTGCTGCAATTATTTTCAGTAAATTATTACTCAAAAAAGACAATGCAAGTAAATGACTTATAGGCATTTGGAAAGAAATTATATACTCCATGTTTCTATGATTTCAAGCACTTTTAAATCAGTAGCACCTTATAAGTAAGGAGATGAGATTCCTGTACCATGCTGAGAGTTCTAGATGGCCAAGAAGACTGATTGCAGTGAGCCCTCTGAGCTGATATACATCCAAATGACTATCTGCACAGTGCAACGTAATTGTACTACTGAATGTGTTACATTCATGCAGTGGGCCTTCTCTGCTGATGTACATCTGAGTGACAGATTGCTATTGGCACAGTGCAATGTAATTGTGCTATTGAATCTACTACATTCATGTAGTAGACCTTCTGTGCTGACGTATATCCGAGTGACAGACTGCTATCTGCACAGTGCAGTGTAATTGTGCTACTGAATGTGCTAAATTCAACAACATAATTAAGGAGCTTAAATTTGTTAATAATCAAATTTAGTTGTGAAATGAAAACAATTATTTAGTTGAGAGACTAAAATGAAGTGTTTTTTCTTGGTTAAATATGTTTTGATATATTTACTGTATTTTTAAGAAACAGCTATCAGCACTTCTGAGTCAGGGGTTAGCAATGAAGCATTTCACTCCTCATTAATTGCAGTGCTGAAGTCAGGATTGAAATATTTATTTATCTGAGGTGGATGGCAATATTTCTAAGAAGATCAAGAGGGGTAAAAACCAAATGGCTGCACAGAAGTACTTGCTGAATGGTGTGAGAATACAACACTAAATTTTGGAGGGGAGTTAGGTGACCAAGACCAAGATATATTATGGTATGTAATGTTTCCCTTAGTTGACTTGCAAATAATGGGACTGAGAAATGTCTGATTCTTTAGGTAGTTTGATGATATTATTCTATGTATTGTGGTAGAAGTAAGTTTAGAAAATACTAAAGTACTGCATTATAGTCTGTTTCCTGAGAAATGGTTACGAGTATATTCAAGACAGTTCAGTGAAAAGAAAAAATGATTGTTTCATGAAATTGTTGGCAGTAATGGTTGTACTTTTGAAGAAAATGTGAAGATTATGGAAAAGTGTCTAATAAAGGCTGGTGCTGGTGCCTCAGTTATGTGATCTTAAACCTTTGAGTGTTTATTTGTAACTACCCAATAAAACTTTGTTGATTGGGTCTGGCTTTCTAAGGTCATTTATTAACGGGTAAATTAAGAACTCTTGTCAGTGCACTGGAGACAACACTGAGTAACAGATTCAAATCCTCTAGTAGATGTTAGCTATTACATTTTATGTGCTAAATAATTTTTTAGACTAGATATTGCATCAAAAGTGATGAGTGCAGACATGTAAATTAGGGTGATTTGCATCTTTAAATGTCTGCCAAGTACTCCACTATATTCCAGATGGGTTTGTGATCTCTCTCTTATCTGTGAAAGCAGCCGTAAGCTAACATCATATAGTTTACTGTTTTATAACCATGAAGCTACCCAGAGTCCTTAGGTGTGGTGTCACCAGATAAAATCTGTGATCTTGTGTAGCTGTATTAGAAAGGAGGATGTAATCGTCATTGTATCTAAATTCAGTGACTCCTCTAATGTTAGTGTAGCTTAAGAAATATCAGAGTTTTAGATGTTGCTAGTTTATCTCTGACACTTCCCGGATAATAAATATCCTATTCTAAAGCTTTTAAATAAGATGATTTAGGAATGTAAGTATTGGTAGTCATAGATATAAATATATGATATATGATAATAACTAGAGATAGTGTCTCCTTCCTAAAGAAGATTAAATTTGGTAATAAGCAAGACCATGATTTTCAGTAATGGAGTGGACAGTGTGTATATTATTAATATGGCCCTGCCTAAGAATGGTCAAAAATAGCAATAAAGATGTCTCTTGTTTAAAAAATGTAAATTTTTGGAACAATTCATGCAGAAAAATGGTTTGGAGGAGGAATGAAGTTTAAGACAAGGCAGTTGCTGAATAATTTATGTAATGTTGTTTAGATTATATGATACATAACAATATATGTGATGTATGGTACTTATAAATGAAAACTTGTTGATACGGTTTGATTACGTTTATATAAATGTAAGTTTGCCTCTGTCACAAGTGATAATTTAATAAAGGTGTTTAAAAATAGCTATTGGCCATCAGTATGATCAATTTGCTGTGTCCAGGGGGTTGTCTGGTTTTAATGGCAATTTTGGTAAGTAAATTAAAGCAGAAGCAGAGGGAAAATATTAGTATGTGACCTGTATGTGTATAATTGAATTGGTATTCAGTACTGTTAAGTGGAACTAACAGGGGATGTGGGAGGACAGCAGATGTAATATGCAGACATTTGGCTGACCCGTAAGTAGGTGATATGACGTTGTGGAACTATTTAGGAGTCCCTGACCTAGGGCTGGATGAGATTGAACGCATTAGATGCAAAGCAGGTAATCAAAGAATATGAAGAAGAACCAGGAGACTGCTTGTATTATTGCAGCCTATATGGTAGGGTAAACTTTGTGAGAATTATTAGCCCACTGCCAAATAGTAACTACTGCCATGTACACATTGATGCAGAAAAGTGGAAGGACAACAACATCAAAAAGAGAAGGTAGGATTGAGTATAGCCTAAACTAGTGATATGATACTTCTTAACACTTAGGCAGCAATTGTTAATTTACAGATTCTGACTGTATTGTAAAAGTAACATGTTCACATGTAACAGCATGTTATAAAAAGGGAGATAGAAGCCAAAATAAGGGCAAGTCATTTGGAGAGTTAGTTTCTATGAAACTCCATTTTTAGAGCACATTTTAAGAAAGATTTTACTAATAAATAAGTTTATATACAGACTGATGCATACATACACACATAGAAATGTTAGTTAACTTCTACAGTAGTTGAAACAGAGCAGGAAAATGACTAATTTGTGAAGAACAGGCTCTGATGCCTTATCATCAGTATTAGTATAAAACTACAGCTGAACTGAACTACACTGAAAGCAATTAATATACTGTATTATACCTTGTGATCTAGAAAGAGACAGTCTTTGGTGGCTCTATGACTAGGTTCTTTCTTTAATATATTTTTCTTTGAAGCGTCTGTGCTTGGGGTATGTACTCCCTATACCAACCCATGCTGTGGTGTAAAACACCATGCTAGGAGAGTGGACCTATCACCTTAGCCTGTTAATTTACCCCAACCATTAAGAGAGAGAGAGAGAGAGTGCATGTCCTGCAAGTCAAGAAAAATAAAGAAGATATGACACTTGCATAAAGATCTACTCATGTGACCTGTAGGGACTTCTAACAACATCTGCTGGATGGATGAGCCATCTAAGGACAGGGAGACAACAGGAGAACATTAGTAACACAACATGAAGAAATGACAATGTAAGGGCATTTTTGTTATATCTCATATCAGAAACTGTAGGTATGCAAATGAGATGAATTCAAAGCAAAAAAAAATCCTAGTGTGGAAGGAACAAGAAGGCAACAAAGTGGAAAGGGTTAGAAAGCTAAGTCTATAGTTATCAAGGTACCAAAAGAAGCCCAACTTCTAGAGTCATGTCCCAAGCAATAATGCTCATTAAAGGTGAACCATTGACCAATTGGTCAAAGGTCAAATATCTGCAGTTTTTGAAGGAAGCACTGGAAGCAGCCACACCTTTGGTATAGTGGTTTTTGGTAGCAACATGTTCAATTTGCTAGTTTTCCACATGATGTAAACAATAATGCAGTTATCAAGCCATCAGGAAAAGGTTTGCTTGGTGACCACCAGCTCTTCTGTCCACAGAGCAAATGAGATGAGCAGCTTAGTCTGTCCTTCTAAACTCATACAGCCACGTCTGGTAAAGCATTGACTATGCACATGCAGAATATGAATAATTATTCGCTCCCTGTTTTCTGCCCCACTATTAAAATTGGGATATAAATAAACTGGTATAAGGCCAACGTCTAGGAGAAAACATGGGGTGGTCCTAAGCAACTCCAGATCCTTGTGAAAGGTTGTTTGAGGTTCCTCTATTCATAAGGGCCTGAAACTGTGAGATCTTGTGAGTAGAGGTGATGGCCACCAAGAAAGTATATATTTTTAAGATTTGAGTTTAAAACCATTGACATAGCAAGTTTAAACATACTGTAGGAAAGCCTATCAATCATAATATTCAGGTCTTATGGGTGGGAGGATTCTTAAAAGGAGGCTGTCAGATTCAATTTTACTTTAAGGAACTGCCTGACAGGCCAATGATGACCTACAGTCCTAGCCTCCTCATGGATATTATAGGCATAAATAATTGCAACATAAATCTTTACTGTGGAATAACAAATGCCTAATCTATACAAGAGCCTGAGATAGTTTAGAACAACCTACAAACTAACTAACTGGGGTGGTATGAGGTACTGATTTCCACAAATGCAGAGTACCTTCCACCTGAGCAATTATATTGATGAGGTAGAGGGCTTTAAAAAGCTTCCAGTCACTTCTGACACCCCTGCTTGGAGATCCAGTAGGATCAGCTGGTATAATGTAACAGCCAGGTCTTGTGTTAGAGTCAGCTGTCACCCTAAATGTGGGAAACTTCTTTGGCTAGAACTGGAAGAGTTTCCTTTATATCTAAAGACCTAAAAGCTTGAATTATAGCCCTTTCAGCCATTAGTAGTTAATGAGGATTTGTTTATGCTTTTCTGCGATAAAATGAGAAATCAGAAGAAGGTCGGAATGGCATATAGGAATTTGCTATGGGATGGAGAAAACATCCAACATGAACTCTATATTTTCCTTATACACGCAGCAAAAGAGTTGGAGCACTGCATTTTCTGGCTGGAAAAAATGTACTTTCCAGAATGCCTTATTTCCTGAAGATCTGACTCAAGTATGGCTCTTGAATCTACAATTCCAAAAGACGACTGGAAGAGTGTCTCAGGAAATCTGACAACATGTATACATAATTGGGAATATGACTTGCTGAGATGGTGATGTCTCTGTCACCCACTGCCAGATGAATATGACCTCTCAGCTGATGGGGTATGATCGTGTGCTGCCTTGCTTATTTAGGAACCATATGATAAAATGTTTGACGGAATGAATCAGGAAGGAATCTGGAAACAGTTTTCTCTCCTGAGTATTCAGGTTGAGGAGGATTGCATGTAGCTCATAATGACTCATGTGAAGCCTCCAGTCCTTGAGAATGACTTTTCTTGAACTCAGAGGAGCTGAGATAAGCTCTTTATTCTACTGGTGAAGCATCCGTTATTATGTCATGTAACAAATTTGGCTACAGAAAGAAGAGATAGTCCACTAATCCAGGGTCTAGTGACAGGGGTATGACACCAAGATAAGATCCATGAGTGCAAGGTGATTCACGGACACTGACAACACACCACCTACCTTGATACCCACACACTCATGTGTACAATAGTATCATAAAGATCATGGTAACCATCCAGCCCAGGAGGATCAAGAATGTCTAGGCCTAGAACCTGCACTATTTCCTTACCCAGGCTGCCAAGTTTATAACATCATAGGCCTTCTCCATGGACAGGAACAACTGACAGTGGAAACTGTCCAACTCTACTCCAGTAAAAGCAGTCCTTTTAGGTGGAATCATGCAAGACTTCTCCCAATTTCTGGCTACCTCAGGGACTGTGACCATAATAATTTCTTTCTCACCTATTGATGCCAGCAGGGAGTTCCACAATTGGGCCACCAGAAATCCATCATCCAGACAGGGGACAAATGGAATTCATTCCCATGCAAGGTTTATATTATCATAACCAACATCTTGATAAAAATCCTGAGCATAGGTAAAATATTAAATAGCAGCACTTTGTAGTGAAAGCTGTGCTTTTCTGGAGCATGTCTGAAACCTCTTGTGCAAAGGTTCAAGCACTGATGTCACAGAAGACATCCATTATTTCAGCAACACTGCTTAGCCATCCTGAAGCCACAGGGACATGATACCCTGGAGAGTTGCCATGTGTAAAGTGGAGTTCTAGATGTGCTTGTTGAAATCACTGAATCCCGGAATGGGTCATTCCCTCTGGAACCAAGAAGAGTTTGGGAGTAGGACTCCAACCTCATTCAGAAGGAGAGCAGTCTGTATGCCCCCTTTGGGTTGGCCTGTCTAGAGAAATAGCTTTGTCTCTGAGCAGAGCCCTTTCTGGTTCAGGACCTAAAGTCTATAAGATGTAGCCTAACATAACCATGCTGAAGAAGTTGACAAATTACTAATGCTTTGTGATGGTTCTCCAGTCTGAGGTGTGCTAAGAGAACTGCCCCACTTTCAGTCCTAGACAATAGTCAGGACTGTGACTGCTGTTGGAGTCATCCTTTTGGATGACGTAGGTGTCACAGGCCTGTTGGCAAGACCACATATTCCTTCAGGGCCCTAGTCTGTGTACAGTGAGGCTTCTTTTTCTTTTTAAGAAATTTAACTCATCAAGAAGAACATAAGGTGGAAAAGCCAAAAAAGTATCATGAAAATCCTAAACAAAACTGAATGCCTGTGTCTTCAAGAGGTGAGCTTCCAGGTCCTGTGGAAGATGGCTAAATAAGATATGACCCTTAGATGGAGCATAGAAGCTGGACAATCTGAGATCTCTTTTAAGGGGAGCAACCTCAGCTAATCTGTCTTGCAGTAGCAGAAGCCTGAGTCTGCTGCAGTATTCGCAGCATCAGTGTGGTCAAAATCACAGCAGGCCACATGTCATCCCACCTGAGAAGCTATAGGTAAAGTGCCACTTCCTTCTTGAATCCAGGCACAGTTAGGCCAGAAACTATTTTCAGTACCTGGCCTAAAAGTGAGGACTCTAATCCTGGCAGGTAAGAAAGTCATTTGAGAAATCTTATCTTCAATATTGCAGAAGAGAATACTCTATTCTCTTCCCTGTCCAATGTTTTATATTCCTTGTCTGTTGGTAATGTGGCAAAGTATTGCACTGCCTGATTCCTGTGTTGTACCACGGTGATCACTTAGAAGTCAGGTCTACAGTGCCTTTTCAGGCTGTCATCCCATTCAGCTGGGGCTTACAGAAAATATATATTTTCTTATGGGTCATAAGAGCAGAATTTAGGTGCTTCCAAGCTACATATGTGTAATCCTTAATAATGAGCTCCATGGGGATTGGGGGGGGGGGGGCAGTACTCAGAGCTCCTCTTCCTTCTTACCCAGGTACTCAGACATTTCAGGTGAAAGAAATGGAGGCCATAGTCTAGGTCTAGTTTGCATTTCATAATTCTTGAAGTTTCACAAAAGAGGGTTCATGCAGTACGTGCAAAAGAGGAATCATTCTCTTTATCGTTCTTTGACATAATGGCCCACTGAGCCTCTGGCTCCTTCTAGGAAGCTAAGAGAATGTGAGCGAGACCCCCCACCCACATCCAGGACTCCTTATCCGAAAAGTGAGACATGATACAGTAGCCCTCAAACTTCCAAAATGAACACGTGATTCTAACAAAAACAACAAATTCTGAATGTGTGTGTTTTATACAGACAAGTGGGTATATGTGCCCAGGTATAAAATAACTTTCTTATATATATATATATATATATATATTTGGGTGAGCATAAGAATGTCTGTATTGCATATTATATATGTATACACACAAGAATTTGTGCATACGGAAATTGATTTTAAGTAATTTAATTTTCCTTTAAAGAAAGGATATTATATGTTCTAAAGTTTGACTTGATTTGTTCTGTTGATTTAGGTCCTAATTTTATGTAAAGTAAATAAATATTACGTAAAAGTAAATTTCTTTTAACTTAACAGGTGGTTTTAAAATTGTTCATAATTGTATTTAATTGATCAATTAACTAATGTATATATAAATTAGGGTTGTTGGCTTGTGAACTTGTTTGATGAAGGTGGGACATTGTGCTCACCGAAAGCTTGGTCTTGTACTTTGCTCACGTTATTGCAGAAATTAAACTGATCCTGGGAGTGTTCGCCTGCTTGGTTTTGTTTCTTTCTCTGGTTCGTAGTCTTGGCACGTTTGTAACAGTTTGTTGGTTCGTTTGCCCTGAGCGGAGTGAGCATGGCTTCTCAAGGATCATTGTTTTCACAAAATGAAGATGCTTCTGACAATTTACCGGCAAGAGAGGGTGGTTTGAACGAGGCGAATGCCGAAGGTAATTTAACCCTTTTACTGCAACTGGTTATGGATCGAATGGATAATTTATCACAAAAAGTGGACGCTTTGCAAGCCAATAGTGTCAGTACGCCTGGGAGTTCTGGAGAGGTACAATATCGAGCGTTGGGCAGGCGTCCTAACGCTACACCTTCGGCTGTATTGAACAACCCAAGCGCTCTACCGCTTACTAGTGCAAGTGTTTCCGGTGTAGTGCCGGTTTCCTTACCTAGCTCTTCACGAAGCAGTGATAGCTCGGAAATTCCACCTGGTCAAATGAATAGAACTTTGATGAGAAATGGCGGACGAGACAGGAATGACTGCCCTGGTGCCAAGGATTCAGTAAGCCCTTCCATTAATAAATTCCTTAGTTATACGGACTTCTTCAAAGATGAAGTTACCGAAGTAAACTCGGACAGTGATTCAGGAAACGTAAGTGACTTAACCTCATTTATTAATGCCTTTGACTTGAAACTTTTCAAGTGCAGGAAACTGCAGCTTGAAATGTCCTACTTGAAGGAATGTATAAATAGAAAACTGGTCCCTAAAGGGCTACGCCAATGGCGGTTTCCGGTGGGCCTTGTTGAAGGCTCAGATTTTCACCATGAACTGTTAACCTTATTTGACCAACAAGGGTTTGATTATATGAATATCATGATTTTACAATATCAAAAAGAGGTCGATTTGCTTATGATTGACCTTGTGGATTTGGAGCAAACTATTAAAGGGGACTCTGAGTTTTTTAGGTACAAATATGAATTTTTACGTATTTATAGCAGCATTGATGCAACTATTAAAAAACTTACTAGCAATAAAAGAAAGAAAATTAATAGAGACATTACTGAATACTGTCTTCACAAAGCCTATCCTCGACCACCATTGTTGGCTAATAAAATAGACAACACTGGTCTGAATAGGACAAATCCATCTAGTAATCAGGCATCTAGTAATCAAGAAGAGGTATTTTCAGATTCTCTTGAGAACCAAGAGCCATTGCCTCCTCTCCGTCGTAGTGAGAGGCTACGAAGTAATGCTAGCAAACCTCCCAATTCTAATACCACACGATTTGATAATGACATTCGGGATGAATTTGACGAGGATGTAGTTAACAACTGTGCTAATGGAACCCACCAGCAGGGCTTTTTCAGGGGCAACAACAATGGGAAGAACAAACAAATAAATGGTCAGAGAAGGACAAATCAGAACAATTACAAGAACCGGAAGGGTCAGCGAAAGAGATGATAGATCGGTTTTTTGAGTTAAAGGTCATTACAGATTCAAAAAAGGACTTTAAAATTTATAATTATACTTCCTTTCACATTGAATCTGACATGGTTGAATTTTTTTCTAGGGGGTTATCTTTTGTACCTGATAAGCCATTTGATTTGGTCAAAATATTGGTCGACCTTAAATTATTTGTGAGGAAACTAAATCTGAAAATCTTAATGGGTAACAGTAATTCTCACTCAGGTACACTTAGAGTTCCTAGTGTGTATAACCCCCCATTGCATGATACCCTTTGTTTATTTGAGAAGATGTGCGAATATGATTTTAGAGCACTTAAGGCCAACCGCCCCTCTAGTAAAAGGTATTATAATACTACAAGAGAGGAAAATGAGTTTTTGGAATTACTGAAAAGTTGTAACATCAGGGTAATGAAGCCCGACAAGGGAGGTGGTTTGGTTTTTATGAACAAATGTGTGTATATTCAAAGAATGACCCTCTTGTTAGAGACTGATAGGTATCAACTCTCTAGCATTAATGAAGTTAACATAGCCTATGCCAAGATTAGAGGCCTAATAGAAGACCTCTTTCTTGAGAATTGTATTGACCTAGATTTATACCATTATTTAAATGTTGTAGCCCCAAGATTGCCGGTTTTATTCGGCATTCCAAAGATTCATAAATCTCTGGAGTATCCACCATTCCGTCCTATAGTTGACGGTCGAGGTTCCATTACTATTCCTTGTGCTAAATACATTGATAGCATTTTAAGACCTTTAATTGCTAAAGAAGAGCACATTTGCAAGGATTCCTGGAGTTTTCTCCAGGAATTAAACAAGATCCCATTTTCAGCTAACTCCTGGTTTCTGACAGTGGACATTAAGGACTTATATACGGTTATACCACAGATGTTAGGTATCCAATGGATACGTGAATTTCTACTTGAATGGAAAGTAGATGACAATGTGATTTATGTAGTTGAGATCTTACTTGAGATCGTATTAAGTAACAACTTTTTGTCCTTTAATAACAACATTTACTTGCAGAAATCAGGAGTGGCAATGGGATCACCCTGCGGTGGTAGTTTCGCCAATGGAGTATTAGCTTATTGGGAAAATAATTTTCTATTTACTGATCCCTGTTTTAAGTCTTCAGTCACCTGGTACACTAGGTACCAGGATGACATGTTTTTTATATGGAAGGCTTGCCCAACAGGTATACCTAAGTTTTTGGATTCCCTTACAGAAAAGACACCTTTTTTAGAATTTACACATAATATACAAGAATTAAGCATTAGCTTTCTAGATATTCTTGTCAAGAAGGATTTGAATAAATGTAGGTATCAGAGTTTCATCTACCGTAAGCCCACTTACTCTAATGCTTTCCTGCACTTCACAAGTTCCCACCCTGGCCACCAAAAGAAGGCCGTAGTAAAAGGCCAGATGGTACGGGCAGCCAGGATGGTTTCGGACTTTGATGATTTTGTGCAGGAATGCGAATTCTTGAGTAATATGTTTGCCAACAGAGGATATCCTGACTCTTTATTGAGTGATACAAAATTAGAGGTTATTACTAAAAGAAGAGTGGGCTTTTATAAACCAATGCTATGCACTGAAGATACGTTTCTAGATGACATCTCCGAAGCTTCTATTACACTAAGTCCTACATGTGTTCATTCATTTCAATCTGATCTGAGTTTTTTTTGTACATATTCGGTTGACCACCTGGAAATTAGAAAAGTGCTCAACAAGTGTTGGGCTATTATTACCGAAGATGCACTTTTAACAAAAAGACTAGGAGAAATTCCAAGGATCACTTTTAGAAGAGGGCAAAATTTAAAAAGTTTGCTCGAATCTAAACCAAAGTCTACTAACCAATGCATTGGAGGAACCAAGAAATGTGGTTCCTGTAACCAATGTAAGTATATTTTCACTGATTCAAAGGTTAGAATTAGGGACAAGATATACAAAATAATAAGGAAGTTTAGTTGTGAGTCTGTTGGAGTTGTATATGTAGCTCTCTGTCAAAACTGTACCGCTTTTTATATCGGAAAAACAAAAAGAAAATTTAAACAGCGGATTTATGAGCACATTTATGCAATAACTAAACAAGACGTCAACAATGCACTGGCTAGGCATATTGTCACCAGTCCAGGACATTGTTTTAAATTTACAGTTTTGGGGAAGTCTCTAACTGATAATCTAAGTGGTCCTTGGCAAACCCATTTAGAAGTGAATGAACTTTATTGGCAGTTAAGAACATGGGCATACACAAACCCAGGTTTAAATGAATTTGTTTCTGTTGCTCCTGTTTTAAAACTTTTGTCAAACAATAGATGAGTAGTATCATGTTTTGCATAAAACCTTTATCTAAGATTATATTTAACAGGGTTACAAATACTAAGTATTTTCACACAAGATATTACGGCTTGATTTAATTAATATGTGGTTGTAAGATGTTTTAATATGATTTAACAAGTTGTACATTTTAACATTTAAAATAATTATGTATTTTAACCACATACATTTAATAATCTTTATACGTACATGGGCACATTGTATGTGTATAGGTGTGTATGAATGTTGAGATGTCTATATAACACATTTAGGTGCACACATAAGCGTGCGCGTACGGACATATGTGCACATATGTACGCATGAGCAGTTATATACGTATGTATATGTATGAAAGCATATAAGGGTGGATATAAATGTGTATGTGTGTTTTATACAGACAAGTGGGTATATGTGCCCAGGTATAAAATAACTTTCTTATATATATATATTTGGGTGAGCATAAGAATGTCTGTATTGCATATTATATATGTATACACACAAGAATTTGTGCATACGGAAATTGATTTTAAGTAATTTAATTTTCCTTTAAAGAAAGGATATTATATGTTCTAAAGTTTGACTTGATTTGTTCTGTTGATTTAGGTCCTAATTTTATGTAAAGTAAATAAATATTACGTAAAAGTAAATTTCTTTTAACTTAACAGGTGGTTTTAAAATTGTTCATAATTGTATTTAATTGATCAATTAACTAATGTATATATAAATTAGGGTTGTTGGCTTGTGAACTTGTCTGATGAAGGTGGGACATTGTGCTCACCGAAAGCTTGGTCTTGTACTTTGCTCACGTTATTGCAGAAATTAAACTGATCCTGGGAGTGTTCGCCTGCTTGGTTTTGTTTCTTTCTCTCATTCCCTCTGGAACCATGAAGAGTTTGGGAGTAGGACTCCAACCTCATTCAGAAGGAGAGCAGTCTGTATGCCCCCTTTGGGTTGGCCTGTCTAGAGAAATAGCTTTGTCTCTGAGCAGAGCCCTTTCTGGTTCAGGACCTAAAGTCTGTAAGATGTAGCCTAACATAACCATGCTGAAGAAGTTGACAAATTACTAATGCTTTGTGATGGTTCTCCAGTCTGAGGTGTGCTAAGAGAACTGCCCCACTTTCAGTCCTAGACAATAGTCAGGACTGTGACTGCTGTTGGAGTCATCCTTTTGGATGACGTAGGTGTCACAGGCCTGTTGGCAAGACCACATATTCCTTCAGGGCCCTAGTCTGTGTACAGTGAGGCTTCTTTTTCTTTTTAAGAAATTTAACTCATCAAGAAGAACATAAGGTGGAAAAGCCAAAAAAGTATCATGAAAATCCTAAACAAAACTGAATGCCTGTGTCTTCAAGAGGTGAGCTTCCAGGTCCTGTGGAAGATGGCTAAATAAGATATGACCCTTAGATGGAGCATAGAAGCTGGACAATCTGAGATCTCTTTTAAGGGGAGCAACCTCAGCTAATCTGTCTTGCAGTAGCAGAAGCCTGAGTCTGCTGCAGTATTCGCAGCATCAGTGTGGTCAAAATCACAGCAGGCCACATGTCATCCCACCTGAGAAGCTATAGGTAAAGTGCCACTTCCTTCTTGAATCCAGGCACAGTTAGGCCAGAAACTATTTTCAGTACCTGGCCTAAAAGTGAGGACTCTAATCCTGGCAGGTAAGAAAGTCATTTGAGAAATCTTATCTTCAATATTGCAGAAGAGAATACTCTATTCTCTTCCCTGTCCAATGTTTTATATTCCTTGTCTGTTGGTAATGTGGCAAAGTATTGCACTGCCTGATTCCTGTGTTGTACCACGGTGATCACTTAGAAGTCAGGTCTACAGTGCCTTTTCAGGCTGTCATCCCATTCAGCTGGGGCTTACAGAAAATATATATTTTCTTATGGGTCATAAGAGCAGAATTTAGGTGCTTCCAAGCTACATATGTGTAATCCTTAATAATGAGCTCCATGGGGATTGGGGGGGGGGGGCAGTACTCAGAGCTCCTCTTCCTTCTTACCCAGGTACTCAGACATTTCAGGTGAAAGAAATGGAGGCCATAGTCTAGGTCTAGTTTGCATTTCATAATTCTTGAGGTTTCACAAAAGAGGGTTCATGCAGTACGTGCAAAAGAGGAATCATTCTCCTTATCGTTCTTTGACATAATGGCCCACTGAGCCTCTGGCTCTTTCTAGGAAGCTAAGAGAATGTGAGCGAGACCCCCCACCCACATCCAGGACTCCTTATCCGAAAAGTGAGACATGATACAGTAGCCCTCAAACTTCCAAAATGAACACGTGATTCTAACAAAAACAACAAATTCTGAAATATCAAGTGAATCTTCCTCATCCTGTGCTACTGAGTCCTGCTGACCCAGGTAAGGTCTGGAGAGAAATGTCCTTGGTGCCAAGTGCTACCACTGAGCTACAGACTGTGATTCAGGGGGCGGCACTCCCTAGAGTAGGTTGTAATTGTGCTGCAGCTGGCCTACAAGGTGATGGGTGGTGCCTGCACCCTGGGATCGTTCCCCCCCCCCAAGGTGTGAGCCAGTGGTCCACCTTCAAGCTCCTCAACATCTGCTAAAGCACAGCGGGATGCAAATTTGAACCCTCTTTAGTTGAAGGTGTGAATACAATAGGAGTGGCAGGAGTGGAATTTCTGCAATGGACTTATCTCCAGGAAAATGTGACCATGATGTGCCCTCTCTTTATACATACATAGCTGTTTTATTCTGATTTATATTAATTCCATACAACCTATCTTGTAAAAGAATCTTTAAAGCATTGTGAAGATATCCCCTGGTCTCATTCTATGGAGATCCAATATTTTTCAGCTTAGGGGGACATGATTAACACACTACATTGCTTTGCCAGGGATGGTCTGCACCTTTCCCCTTTTGGTTTTTGAATACTGGCTAAAACATTATCCATCCCCATAGTGCCCTTTTTACACGATGACAAAATTATAAACCTACCAACATAGCAAAATCAGCTCATCTGAACCTCAATGTGTTATTACTCAATGCCAGGAGAATATATAAAAAAACTACACTCCCTCCAAGCTGTCCTCTCACTCAAGAATATAAACATCTGTGCAGTTACTGAGACATGGCTTAAAGAGGCAGAGAGTACGCCAGCAGTGCAAGGTTTCAGTGCCTTCCACACTTTTAGACCAGTTTTTGTACAGGCAAGGGCTAAAGGAGGAGGTGTGTCAATATACATCAATTACAAGTATACCTGTAGAGTGGTCAAACAGGATGATGCTCTGGACTTCCTCCATATGCAGATCGCCATTGACAAAAACCCCTACCATATCCTAGTCAATTACAGGCCACCATTCATGTCTTAAGACGCTCACAATGCATATTTAGACCTACTGGATACACTTACTATACAACCTAATGCCCTACTTAACTTATGGGAGACTGTAATTACCCTTCTATAGACTGGAAATCCTACAAGGCCTCAAATCTACAGGCTCAGAGATTCCTGGACTTCATAAATACAAACACCCTTGACCAAATAGTGAATACACCCACTAGAGGCTCCAACATACTGGACCTCGTGCTCACAAATATGAGAGAATGCTGCATCCACCCTCGCTATGTCTCATCCTCCCTGGTAAGGTCTGACCATAAAGCTGCCTCCTTTGAAATCAAAATCAACTCTGTAATCCCGTTAAAACAGTAAAAGTTAGGAACTATTCTAAGGCAAATGACCTTTTATTGTGATGGTCTGTGATGGTTTGTCAAAGTTCAGTTCCCCTCCAAACCCAGAGAACAAATCAGCTTATGCTGAATTTCTCTCAAAAACTTTGAACAACCATGTCAATGGCTGCAAAGTGGCTACTGTACCTATTAGAAGAAAGCCCAGGACTACCACCAGAAATAAACCACACTGGTGGTATCCCAAGTTAAACAGGATATACAACAAAAGAAAAAACAATATGGCAAAAATCAGGAAGGATAATGCCTATAAAAACACAAACTCTCTTATCATACTAAATAGGCAACTAAGAGGGATAATTAGGTCATGCAAAGCAAACTTTGAGGTTAAGATAGCCTTCTAGGTGAAGAATAACCATAAGGCCTTCTTCATCTATGTCGGAAACCTCAAGGGCATGACACAGCAATGTGCTGAACTGGTGTTTAATGGTGCCACATTCACTGAGCCTGGCAATATAGCAAACCTGTTAGTAAATAAATTGAGCACCAACTTTACCCCCGCCCATGCACAACCATCCCCCAAGAAATACCCTTAAACATAACCCCCTCCAACTATAACTAGGGAGCATGTATGGGCTGCACTTGCTAAAGCCAAGCACACAGCCTCAGTGGGCCCTAATAACATACACTGATGCCTCCTGAACAGTCTAAAATATAACGTAGGACCCCTGGAGTCATTATTTAACTATAGTCTTAAAACATTCTTTGTGCCACGAGAATGGCGGGCAGTGATAATCATCCCCCCTTCATAAGGGAGGACCATCAACAGATCCTGAAAACTACAGACCCATAAGTTTGACTAGTCTTATTTGTAAAGCCATGGAAATAATTATCATTGAATTTATGAGCAAGGACATAAGGGACCTCAAGACACTGGATCCATCCGAGTTTGGCTTTGTCAAAGGAAGGTCATGCTTACTGAATCTGGTGGACGTCTTTGAAAAGGTCACTAAGGCAATGGATGAGGGGAAACCTGTGCATACTGCCTACCTAGATTTGGCTAAAGCATTTGAAACAATACCTCATGTGGGCATTGTCAGTAAACTTATGCAACTAAGAATAACCCCCCCCCCCTCAAAAAAACCTTTATAGCACACTTAATAGCTAGCTCACTCACTGATAGGACCTAGGAGGATAGAATCAGTGAGGCCACCTCCAAAAAGAGGCCGGTCACCAGCGGAGTCTCCCAGGGCTCTGCTCTAGACCCACTCCTCTTTGGCATCTGCTTCTCTGATGTCAAAGTTAATGTCAAAGGCTTCTGGCTAACGAAGTTCACAGATGATTACAAACTGGGAACAGTCATTGAATCCACCCAAGATGAGAACACCTTACAGGAAGGTTTAACACAGACAAATGCTTAGTGCCAAAGCCATGGCTTAAAACTCAATACCAAAATATGCATTATAGCACCTTTTGGAAGGTTGACCATCCTGGGTAACTACGTCATTAACAAAACACCCCTAAACATTGATTCAGTAGTCAGGGATCTGGGAACTCATTTAGAATAACCTAGCATTCTACCAACATGTGTCCAAAGTAGTAAGAAAAAAATCCTTCTGTGTTGCTCAACTTATAAGCAAGGGCTTGGCATCTAGGTCCAGAGAGGTCATCATACCATTGTACTCAGCCCTCATCAGACCCATCATAGAGTATAAAGCCCCTGTGTGTGCCTGACCAGACACACACAGCAAATGGAATGTCCATAAAGGTTCCTTACAAAACAAAGACAGGGAGTAAGCAAAATGCCCTATGCTGATCACCTCAAAACCCTGTCTCTTTACTCAGTATCATACAGACTTCTGAGAAATGATCTTTGCCTGGCATACAAGGCTTCCCTTAACTTTGTTTTGATAAACCTTTTGCACATCCACAGAATAAAACCATCAGAACTACTAGATTAAAAGACCTAATTTTAATTGTGGCATAAATAAGACATGCTGGAGAGATATCCATCTGAAGACCTGGGATCCTCCCTATCCCTGTTTAAGTGCAACTTGAACCAGTTAATGGTTAATCAGAAATTCACCCCTAGTCTGTTGCCTATGCCTCTGATAGAGAAAGGCAGTCAGTAAATCACTCCATATATAGAGCAAATTTGTGGGGTACATTTGGGTTGCATGGCTAGGTTTATAAGGGCTCTAGTGATCGTTAGTCTAGTACACAACAATAAACCTATGAAAATGCAATTGCTGTTTTAGCTGCAATACCACTAATAACCTAATGCCCCCCACTACTTAAAAGTAACTGCTGGTAGCAGCAGAAGGGGCTAGCAGTCCATTTCTCTACTTGCAAGCCCCTGGATATCTCACAAACCCACAATTATTTAGTTATTGCAAAAAGCAGTCTTTAAGACAAAAGTAGCTTAATGAATGAGTTAAAGAAATGAAAAGTGAGATGTCACCTTATAAATCAGAATCACCAATGTTTTAGATCCTGCAGTTTATAACTTGGTAAAAAAAGATGTTGTCTTGCTATAACTGCAGTCACTGGCAGCCTCTTTTTTATTGACAGACACTGAATCATATTCTGTGACAGGTCATCATCAACATGTTCAGACAGAACCCAGTTCATAGTTAAGTACTAGGCTAGTTGCCCTTGCAGGCCATTTTAAGCTTAGACAATTCCCCTCAAAGGTGAAAATCAGACCCTGTATCTTGTGTCTTGGAGGTAACCACCTTAACTATTATGACAACCTCTAACCGTTGTTGTGGTCTGCCTGGATTTCAGGTTCCCCTGATGCTCTGCTTCAGATGATCTGGTGGTAAAATGAACAAGTATGAGACAATAACCAAATGATCAAGAAAACGGAATTTTTAATAGCAGTTGTTATGGGAGACAATCGTGTGGTGGCAGAAATGTTGTTGGTAGGTCAGGATAGTTTGTTTAGTATAGTAAAATATCATACAAATGTCTTTGAATAAGACCAACTGGTTTATTGCCGACACTCTGACTGATGTGGTAGTTAAAAACCAACCAACATTTCCAAGGATACCAAAGTCTGAGAAAGATGAGTTTAGTCACAGTTTTGTGCAGATATCAATGAATCTGACAATGATTTTGTCACATGGGTATCTGACAGTAACATAGCGTGAATATTCAGCCTCAAACGTGATAGCTACCACAATAACCAATATGGATTAGGGATAGTATTATGTACAATTGTGCCATCAGATGTCAAGGATGACTTGTTACAGAGTGCAGCATTTTAGAGAGTGAGCTACAGTGACATATTTGCTATCAGTCATAATGGAGACAAATCCCAGGGGTAGAAAGGCTGTCAGTATTATTAGGTGCACTGTAAGCCATTTAGAGCAAGAATCAATAAAAAAAAATGGTATTTAGTTTCTACCCCAGTAGTTCAGTAATGTTTCACTTAGGGTGGTCATTGTTTTCTAGGTAGAATTTCATATTTCACCCCATATACCAGACAATTCTACTTTATTCAAGCCAGGAAAGCAAAATTAGAGTGTCTGTTCCCTACCATGTCTAACTTCCTGGACTGTTGGGTCAAAGATGGCTCAAGATGAAAGGAAATGATAAGAAGCAAGTGGCAAACCTTTGCTAAAGATAACAAAACTGAGCTCATTACATAAAATGGCAGAAGCTAAAAGGTTTTCAACAATGCCAAGAGGAAAGCCATTATTCAGAAATGATAAAGCTGATTTTGATGATAGGTTGGATAGCAGTATTGAATAGTTTGGTTCATTTTCCTTATTATTTTTATTTTATTTAAATGTATATAAACTATATAGAATAAAATATACAGAATGTAATATCTTTACACAATACACTGTCCACAATACACTGTCCACAATGTTCTAAACAAGACAAAATACCAGTCAGTTGCACCATTTATTTGTACCCATCATTTCACTTTAGACACTCCTCCATTCCTATTGGCCACTCCTAGATGTGGCAATGGAAACCATTTCTCTATAAACAATAAAATAAAAATAAATTAAATCTGAATCAAAACCTTGCTTTCCACTGCTTTTCTAGACTTTCTAGTCATTTATTGATAACAGAAGCCTCAGGTCCTACCTATCCTCCAATTCATCCTATTTGTCTTCTCCTATTCCAACACCACTATTCCTCTCCTGCCAAGCCTCCTGCATCTTGCATTTTTCATGTTTCCTGCCACCTATCAGCCAATACATTATTTATTTATTTGTCTTTGTTGACCAGGAAAAGTCTGACTGAGTAAAATACATTTCAGTGGAGGTCCTGGGAGAAAATCTCCACATATTACCCTAACCCTTTCTGATTTTCTGAAAAACCTCTTAAAACAACATTTGCACCTTTGTTCCCTAAAGTCTTTCCTCTCCTACTGTAGCCTTTCACAACTTCTTCCTTTTTTGTTCCTCCAGCTACTAACTGAATTTCCTCTTTCTCTTCTCTTATCTATCTTCTTAGCTTTTTCTCCACCTCAAACAAACAGAAAACCAAAACAAACTCCACTTTCTTCCCGTGCATCTTCTTCCACATTCTCACTACTTCTCCTAAACCCGTTTCACTCCAGGACAAAGCCACCACATAAGCAACTGATTAGCTGCTTCATCCCCCACATCTCCAAGACCTATTCTCCCCACTAACCCTCTTTTTCACCCTCATTGGTGTTATCTACTATGTATGCAGCACTTTCTAATGCACATCTCCACTGGACCACAATGACTACTGTCCCAGTCATTTCCCATTCTTCTCCTCAAAAAATATCACTATAGCATGCTTTGTTTTCCATTCCCCATTAATTCCTTAGTTTTTCCGTAGCCTTAATTGGCCTTTCTAATCCTAAAACCCTATAATCACTCACCATGTTCCCTTGATTTTCAGCCAGTCTCTCCCTACCTCTGTCCTTTTCCCTTTTAACCTCCCTTTTTCTACCTCTCCTCTCCAATTTCAATGTTTCTTTTACCCTACCTACAACCATCTGCTATATCAACCACTCTCCCACCCACTCCTTATCTATCCATTGCTTCATTTCAGTGTAAAAGATCAAAACAACTACCTCCTTTTTTTGCACTATATTCTACAATCAGCTCCCCCCTTGTAGCCTTTCAGTGCAGCCCCCCCTTATCTCAATCTCCTCTACAACCTTTAATAAACTTGTAAGCAGTAGATCCTGCTTGTCCACCCCCCACCATCCACGCATACTTTTTGATCATCCTCCCTGTAATGCACTCCACATGCTGAAACATTCCTCCCTAGTTGCCTAACTCTGCTTCTTTCCACTTCATTAAACAAAACTTTTTATTTTTATACCTTCTCTGTAGCATATTGTTTGCTGTCACATACTTCATAAAACCAGACATACCCTACCCTTCAGCTTCCTAACTCCTTTCATCCATTCCTTATCCATTCATCTTCTCTTCCTTCTCCCCACAATCCTTTCCTGTACTGTCTGAAGTTATTCTAACTTCTTATCCTGTGGACCCAGCACTACGTGTGGCTAAATACAACATATGTCATCAACTCATGATCTCACAATTGTAGCTCTTCACTTTAATAAAAATATTATTATCAACCATCTGGCAAGTATATCCCCACTCAGTCCCACAGCTCACCACAGTTTTAGCTGCAGTATTTTCAGCTGTCCCATACCCCTTTATCCTCAAATATTTTTCCATCACTTGCCCATGGCAAATCAACTTTGCCTTATTCCCTTTCCCTTGCTAGCACAACCACAGACTTTTTCAGATGAAAACATAGACCACTTTACCATATAAAGATTAAAATATATACAAAATTTTCAATGACCACCTCTCAATATCTTCCAACAGGATCATGCACTCATTTGTAAAAACATGTGACTCACTTCTGATAACCCCTCCCCCATCCATCTTTCTCTCTGTCTCTCAATTATATCATCAATCTCTGTAACCTCTGTAACAAGCCCCCTATCATTAACTGATTACTACCTCTCAGCTGTGGAATGTCACATCTCTAGCAGCCAATACATATTCTTTCATTCCAGAGCATTTTCTGAAAAGTCAAATGAATAAACATAAGGTAAACAAAAATAATTATCTGCAGAAGGCCAAATCCAGGACCCATCTAGATCTCCTGACTCTCCTCTGTGCCTTTATCACTTACCCTATCCCAGTTTTCCTATTCATGACCTCAGTATCCTTGTTCTGCAATCTCCTTCCCTGCTACGTACTTAATGTTTTGCTTTGCTGTCCTTTTTTTGCATATAAATTCTGCTAGAAAATCCTAAGCACCTATGTTATATCTATATCCATACTCATTTGCTGTCCACCTCTTTGGCCTCACTGTGGGAAGCCATGTTTTTTATCCTCTGATCACTAAGTTTTGAGCTTATTAATTTTAAATCTGCCTTCCCCTGCCAACAGCACCTTGCCCAAAGTTCTAGCTAGCTCCACCTTAATTTCCTCCTACAAGATATCCTCTACCTTTTTAATGCACGCCACCCAGTTCATCAGCCTACTTTCCATTTCCCTCACCATCCTGTTCCTATCTCTTTGCATTTCCTCCTTAATCTCCATCACTCTCCCCATCCAATATGCCTTAACCCCGTCCCAACCCTTGCATCAAACCCTCCCCTCTTTACCTACAGTTACTTTTATCATTAGTCTTACCATATTCTGCAACCACACTATCTCTTCTGACTACCACAAATACCCCAATTCTACCTTCACCTCATGTCCCCATTTCCTATGCCATCTCATAATTACCATTGCTCAATCCAGCAATACCCCCTCACTGTCACATTAAAGTCTTCCAGTCCCCCACTGTCACCTAAATAAATATTATCTATACGATCTTCTCAACTGCCTTCTTTCAGACCTTGTAAATGTGAAACCCTCCGCTTCTTCTTCCACCACACATCCTCAAGCCCAAATCATTCCACCTCCTTGTATGTACCTTCTGACATACATTGCAAAACTGACAGTCTCCAAACAATCTATCTTTCTCAGGTTCAAGCTTGAAATGAAATTCTCATAACACTATCCCATCCCCCCTCCTCTTCTTTCTCCCCTCAATCTTTACAAAATATTTATTTATTTATTTATTTATTTACTTATTTGACATTTGTTTACTGGAAAGTCCAACTAGGCAGGAGCCCATTTTCAGAGAAGGGCCGGGGAGAAAAGCTCCAAGGAAAAAGGAGCAAACTTACATTATTTACATAGTTTACATAACTTGTTACTGGTGATATTGCATGGATTACACATTAATAGAAAAAAGAACAAGCATTTACATATATCAGTTAGTACAGTCTTACAAAAAGGAACATACGTTGGATTGCCATGATATGGGTAGACATTACATTTAAATGATACAAGTAAAAATTCACTTATATAGTTAAATGAGTATAGTTACAGTGAAGAGCTTATTTTACGTAACTTGTAGCGAAGGGTTAAAAAAGGCATGGAAAAGAATTACTGAGGAGAGAAAGTAAGTGGTGGAAGCAGAGTATCAAGAGTAAAGTTTTGGGTAAAAGATAGGGAAGACACACTAAGAGAAACAAGGTAAGGAAAAGGTATGGCACCAAGGAGTAGGTGATCATGTGGAAGGGAAATAGTGGTAAGGTGAGTCAGAGGTAGTAAAATGGTAGGTTAAGGAAAATGTGAGGCTAGAATAAAGTAGAGGTAAAGTATGCTAATTAAATGCAGAGGTAGAGAGAAGAAGGATGTAAGCTTTATTGAAGGGAGGATGAAGATAAGGGAAGTGAAGAGTATTGGAAAATTCTGTCTGATGTTTAGTGAGGAAAGAAAAAATCTTGGTGTGAAAGGCTGATGTACAGGAAGAATTGGATTTATCCTGGAGTAGAGCATGAGCAAAGCCAGGTGCTGATTATGTGTAGTCTTTAGTAGTTTCTTGAACTGTGTGGGGTTAGCAGTAGTTAAGATAGGTTGAGGGATGGTGTTCCAAATTCTGGTGACATAGTTGGAGTAGAGAGTATCCCCAGCACTGTAGTTGGAGTTAATGACTTGTAGTAGAGATTTTTTTTGAGGATTGAATGACTTGTTTGTTAGAATAGGGATGATTTAGATTTTGGAGTGCGGGGCACTTATCTGGTTGGTGTATCACACTGTGCCAGTTGAAAGTTGGGTATAAGTTAAGTAGTGGGGTAGTGCTAACTAGCTGAGTTGTCACAGACCAGTGCAGTGGTGGGATCGGTATGGGGAATTTGTTGTAAATCTGGCTATTTTGTTGTAGCAAGCTTCTAGTTTTGCTAAATTTTTTTCATAGATTGGTTAGAATAGGAGAAGCATAAAGCAGAGTAGAGAGAAGGTGGTTTCTGGCAATAGATGGTCTAATATTGTTGGTGAGGAACATTGTGACTCTAACTAGAGTTCCTAGTTTTACATGTTTCTTTTTAATGCCCTGAGTTAGATGTTTATTGAATTTGGTGTTATTGACAATTAGAACATCGATAAATGAGGATAGAGAATCATAGGATTTGTTATGACCAAAGAGCATTAGTTCAGTTTTGTTAGGATTGAGAATGAGTTGTGAGTTAGAGAGCCAGGATACTACAGCTGAGAAAGACTGTTGAGTTATATCTTGTAGCTGAGGAAAGGAGGGAGCAGTGCAGATGAGTGTAGAGTCATTAGCATACTGTACAAAGGGAGGGAGCAGTGCAGATGAGTGTAGAGTCATTGGCATACTGTACAAAGGGAGGGAGCAGTGCAGATGAGTGTAGAGTCATTAGCATACTGTACAAAGGGAGGGAGCAGTGCAGATGAGTGTAGAGTCATTAGCATACTATACAAAGGGAGGGAGCAGTGCAGATGAGTGTAGAGTCATTAGCATACTGTACAAAGGGAGGGAGCAGTGCAGATGAGTGTAGAGTCATTAGCATACTGTACAAAGGGAGGGAGCAGTGCAGATGAGTGTAGAGTCATTAGCATACTGTACAAAGGGAGGGAGCAGTGCAGATGAGTGTAGAGTCATTAGCATACTGTACAAAGGGAGGGAGCAGTGCAGATGAGTGTAGAGTCATTAGCATACTGTACAAAAGGAGGGAGCAGTGCAGATGAGTGTAGAGTCATTAGCATACTGTACAAAGGGAGGGAGCAGTGCAGATGAGTGTAGAGTCATTAGCATACTGTACAATAGAGGCAAGATGGGTAGCAGTGTGAAGTTTATTGGTGAAAATGCTGAGGAGCAAAGGACCTAAAATTGAGCCCTGGGGGAGTGCCCGTGGTGACAGACAATACAGTGGATAAATCTTGGTGCCATTTGACAGCTTGTTGATGGCCAGATAGGTAGTTTTGGAACCATGCAAGAGATGAGTAGCTGAGTTTAAGGGCTGAGAGTTCAGTGAAGATTTTCTGGTGGAAGATAGTGTTGAATGCTTTGGACACATCCAGGAAGATGGAAGATAGTAGTTTACCTTCATTTCTTTATTGGTTGATTGTATTTGTGAAACTTAGAAGGGCAGTTGTGGTACTATGATTGGGCTAGAAGCTGTGTTGTGTATTTGCTAGGAGACTATTACATAAGAGATAGTTCATGAGTTGGTTGTGAATAATTTTTTCTAGTATTTTGGCTAGGGGAGATAGAATTGCTATTGGTCTGTAGTTATTGAGTTCAGCAGAGTCTCTCCTTTATGTAGTATGATGATATAGGATATCTTCCAAATTATGGGAATATATTGCTCTGTGATAGCATGGTTAATTAGAATGGAGATAGCATCAGCTGCTAGCCTAAGTAATCTGCACGTAAGTTGTCAGCTGTTAGGGCTGTATGTTTAAGTTTGTTGAGCATTTATTCTATGATATTGGTTTGGATGGGTTTGAAGGAGAAAGTATTGATGATTTCATTGGATCCTGTTAGGATGTTTAAAAGAGCATTGCTGTTGTTTTTATTAAGTGACAATATAGAATTAGTAAAATATGCATTAAATTGTGTAGCAATACTAGCTGTATTGGATGTAGTTGTTGGAGTTGGTGCTGAAGTTTGGCCAGGTTGGAGAAGTTTTTTACAGCAAACCAGAATTTTTGTGGGTTGTTTTGGAGCTTTTGTTGGATGTCAGCATACCAGGATGTTTTGTAATTTTTGATCTGGTCTTTGGCTTTGCTTCTCAGATGCAGGTAGTGCTCTAGGTTGACTTGATTTTTGTTGGTTTGCCATTGTGCTCAGGCTTTATCTTTAAGTTTAAGTAGCTGTTTGCTGTTTTTGTTAACCAATGAGCATAGTTAGATTTTACTCTTATGGTTCTGCATGGTGATAGTGTATTTAATATGTTTGTGAAAGTGTAAAAATAGCATTCCGTCACTTCTTTCCTATCCTCATTCAGCCCACAATAAATTGTCAGAACTATTACTTTTCCTCCTGTCAGACATCAACTCACCACCCATCTCTTATCCTCATCTTTTGTACATTTTTTGCTTCAGTCACATTTCCCCTTGCCAAAATTCATACCCCTTCCCCAGCACAGCTCATCCCAACCAGTCATATCTTCTCTTTTCCAATTGGCCCACTTTCCTTCTTCCCATGTCCTTAATTTTAGCCGTTGTATCATAAGTACATTGATGTGTTTTGTATCAATCTTGCTTAAATTCTCTCTCTCTGCCTTTATTGGTGTCTTAATCTTGTTTTAATCCTTTCTCTCGTTAGTGAATTTCCCATACCTCTTACACTCCAGATATCTACCCCACTTCCCATCTAGCCCTCTCTCTCTATCTCTCTGTCTCTCTCTCTCTCAGCTGGAATCATCTCCTGACTTCTTTGTGGAGTCTGCAAGACTGTTGCTTTCTTTCCTCCCCCTCCATTCCAGCTGATATGTTTTACAAGTTCTTCAGGGGTGGCCTCATTTCCACTCAAACCTTTCCATGTATTCTAGTCCTCATCACCACTCACCAGTCACCTCTGTTTGCCAGGCATTTTCCTTCACATATCATTCTCAGTTCATCTTCCTCTCTCTCCCCCATATCCCACCAGGAGTTTGTGCTTTTCTTGACTTACTGGTACAATCAAACCACTTCTTCTGGATATTTTGTTTAGTGTGTCTGTCCTCTCCATGTTACTTTTAATGTCAACAGAAAAATCATGTTTGCCCCTCTCTTCCAAGGTTCCATATTGCTGTTGATATTATCACTCTCTTGGCATGTGCTTGAGAGAACTGCTCTAATAATTTTTTTTTGACTGATAATCCACTCCTTACATCTAACACAATGAAACATCACTAGAAAGTTCCATACTTCCCCACCCCTACACTCACTGTGTCAACCTGATGGATACAATCCATCTTCCAGTCAAGGTATGGAGTTTCTGCCATTACCTACTTAAGCCAATGTTCCATAAAATAGACTGTATCATGACCCTCCACTCCTTGTTGTAGGCCAACCACTCTAACATGTTCTCTTAAGCTATGGTTTTATAAATCATTATACTTAGTAGTGACTCTCAGCATCTAGTCATCATTTTAATGTCATCCTCCAGCTTCTTAAGCCATTGCCCCAGCTATGCCACTGTAAACTAGCGTTTGTGCTGTACACTGCCACTTGTACTTGCACAGATGCCCTGCAAGCATCTCTTACCTGTGCTTAAAAGACCCTCATATCATGTTCGGCTTTCCAGGTAAGCACACTCTTAATCAGCTTTTCCTCCTTACCTGCAAATGAATCACTTCAAATATTCATCCAACAGACCGGATGTACTTTCTTCCACACTCTTGTCTCTTCTCCTCTCACCTCAGTATCCTCTTCCTCCATTTATTTACACCTAAACTATAACTGGAGTCAGGAGTCACAAACCGGGCTGTCATTTCTTCAGTGGTTCAACAGTGCCCCTAGTTTAATCATAATTTTATTCATAAAATTATTAAAATTATTTTTCACCTGGTAGGTAGGTTAGTCTTTCAGCCATTTTCAGCAATAATTTCAGCCACAGGCTGAATATATCACCAGTACCTGTACAATATTATATGTTAGTACACAATAAGGTAACAATAACTCATGTAGAAACTATTCTGTATATATACACATACTAAGACTACAATTAGGCATGTGTACATGCAGTGACAACATTAAAACATTTTTGCCGGGCATCAGCGTATTCACACAAATGTCAAATAAGCTGTGAAATTAAGGGTAAATGGTAGAACTGCATGCAGTAGGAATAGAGATTCCCTAGGTAGAACACAAACGTACTGTAGAAAGATATTGAAAGGATGTATGCTGATATGGGTTAAAACCAGGCACGGAGGTTGGAATATAAGCAGACAGGGTAAATGAGGTCAGAAAGATCAGAATCATTTAGAAGTCAAGAAATTGCTGGGAGATCTATAACATGCGGGTGATGCTTGTGCTATTGCATTATTAGGCTGTAGATATCTTCGCTCCCACCATCTACTAAATCTAAAATTTGAAAAGTAATTTCTATGCTTCCTCTGTGGAAACTGTTTTCCTTTGGTGCATAAGATTAAAGATGCAGCCACTAAGTCATGCTGAACTGCATGTTTGCTCTTATTTTCATTTCAGTGTCCCCATCATGCCAGTAACCCTGTACACACCCCTAGTAACCCTGTACACACCCCTAGTAACCCTGTACACACCCCTAAAAACACTGAGTATGTTCATGAACTAATGCCATCAAGTTATTTTCTTTACAAGCAATTGTGACACCCTTGTTGAAGAAGTACAAGCTATTAGTTTATCTGCTGTGTAGCTTGGATTCAGTTAGTAGATCAACATCTCACTCAAGGGTGTCTATCTTGTGAAACCAACCTACTGAAAACACTTTCAGTAAATAGTACAGTGTTTTTTTTTTTTTTTTTGTGGGGACACCCTCCATGCACCCACATGTGGGAGTCAGCCCCGCACTCCCTAGACTTATATATACCTACTCTGATGTTACATAGTAGTGGAGAGAAGAGAAAGCTCCATTATTGCTGAAAGCTATTTCAGCACTTTGCTTTGTGTACTTTCACTTGTTGAGAGAGCTTCATCTACTGACACATTGCCTGTTTCCCCAACCTTTCTCCTTTATGTACTTAGTTTGTACACAGGTTGGACAACAGTAGCAACAGCCGTATAGATACAGCATTCACTAGCTAACCTGCCAGTCAGAGACTCTTGTTGCTAATCTCCTGAAGTGATCAGCAATGAGTTAACCAGTCAGAGGTTTGAAACCTTTGGGGTACATGTACATACTGGTTTATGAACGCACAGCTCTGGACAGGGAAGGAGTTCATGAAGAGATTATAAACGCTACTATTTTTTTTTTATTTCGATATAGGATCATAATCATTTTTTTATTTTTCTTTAACTTCTGCAAATATTTTTTTTTTCTGCTGGAGCTCCCTCAAGTGTTTACTTGATAGCAGCTATTCAGTTAACCCACAGGAAGGAGCACTTGTCATTATGGTTAAGGTCTTTATCTCACAGATATAAGGTAGATCGCTTGAGTCTACCATCTGGTTATTGGCTAGGTTTGCAATAGATTGCAGATTACTATCTTAGTATTTACCTGTGAACAACCTGAGCCCCCCCGCAAAAAAAAAAAAAATCTGAACATACACCTGTTTTCATTGTTTTAATAGTTGAAACAATGAACAGCTAGGGTGGGCTTCTCCTAATAGTAATAACTTTTGAGTCAGTCTAAAGTGAATAAATCAGTCAATGCTACATACAAGTTCAGATGGGCAAAAGAAATGCAACAAAACAACCAGAAATATCAAAGTGCAACATCTGCACACAAGTCCTAGGTACAACACATTCAGCTGTGCAATGTTTTCTTTTAATAAATAGAGCATTTTCCTGCTTCTCAATCCAGCACTCTGCAGTATTTTGTTTCATTTTTATGAAACCTGCATGTTTTGTTTCAGTAGTTCCAACTCAATGTTCTTACTATTTAAAGTTTTCTTTTTTAACTTTAGTAGTAGCCCAGAGCACATACAGTATATTTGACAGCAGATTTTATCTGTAAAGTTTACTGATTTTAAACGAAGTAAAACATTTTATT
Organism: Protopterus annectens; assembly: GCF_019279795.1. Classification (NCBI taxonomy): domain Eukaryota; kingdom Metazoa; phylum Chordata; order Ceratodontiformes; family Protopteridae; genus Protopterus; species Protopterus annectens. The sequence continues at coordinate 1,836,634,471 of NC_056737.1, read as the reverse complement.
TTTAATATGCAGAGACTGAATTTGTGCCATTTTGTATGCCGACCACCCGGCAGGCACTTGGTGCTTCCTTTTTCCCCTGACTGCCTTTGCTTATCTTTGCTGGACCCTTGGATCACATTTTAATAATTTTAAACATGGCTCCAGATACACTAAGGATCCCACTCAAAGAACCCTAACAGGTGATTTACTCTTTGGTTGTGTCCCTTGTGGAGACTGTACACATTGCCATAGGTTATCGGAATCCAAACAGTTTACCAGCAGGAACACAGGCATTGTTTATGATATCAGGTTCTATTCTAATTGTGGAACTGAATGAGTGATTCATTTTGCGACATGTACCTGCTCAGCCTTTTATATTGGACAAACTTCTAGACCCTTGAGACTACGCATATCTGAACATTGCAGTGACATCAGGACCAAAAAAACAAGTAATGCTTTGTATAGACATTCAGTGGCACACAATAATGCAATTTTTAGATTCATTATCATAGACAGGATTGTGGGGACTAGAACAAATAAAGCTGGGTGGCACTCAATATTAAATACAAAAGAAAAGAAGTGGATCATTAAGTTGGGTGGTTTATTTCCACCGTGTCTCAGTGAGAATTTATGAACAACCAATGAGCATGAATGTTTTTTCTACCTTGTAGTATATAAGGGCTGTGAATTTCAATGCCTTTTCATTAACACTGATAAAGGCTACTTAATTTGTTTAGCTGAAACCGGTTTGTTGCTGCTCTATTTATATAAGCTTTAGTAAAGCATTTACATACTACAGTCTGCTGGCCTTCTGTTTTTTTTGGAGTTGGACTTATCCTTTTTGAGGCCATGCAGTTGCCGTACTTGCAAGGGTTGTTTCTTTCTGCATTAGTTTAAAATTAAACAATATGTATATTTTCCATACCTACTTCTAAGTATATAAAAGCCAATATCTTTAACATTTTTAAAATATTTCTGATGTCTTGTCACTGAGAATCGCTTGTCTGTTATGAGTAAAGGCTTGTTGCTTTGGAAGAATACCTGGGTTTCATGATTTTTGGAAATTATTGTGACTGAGCTAATCAATGAAGTTTTAAGACCACTAGTTTCCCTGTTTTTTATTTTTTCCTCAACACTCGTGGTGGTGAGGTTGGAACTAAATGGATTCCTGTACTTGTTCATTTTTTTTTTGTATTAAGGAATGTACAAATGCATCATAACTGCATGGAAAAATACATTTGGTAGAGACTTGTATACAGTATTATCCAACAAAATGTGTACTAGACTTCCATATACTCATTTTACTGAAATGGCCTTTCATAATCTGCAACATTTCATTGCATTATGATAACTTATTTAGTAGATTTTGTTTCCTTTCCCATGTAAAACTCATATAAATAGCACAATTAACATGTCTTTGAACTGTTTGCAGTATAAATATACTCTGTTTTTATTGAGGAAGTATGAAGTTATTTTTCAGTGATTTTCAAGTATATGCAATTCCTGTTTATGTTGTAAACACCTACACGATCCATTAGTCTAATGTAGCCATTGTTAGACCCTTCTTCTGCTTTTCTTCAATTACTTCTTAATGAGATGTTTCCACATATTCCACTATTCTTCTTTGTACAAAGTCCAGTTAAATTGATTCTTCTTTGTACAAAGTCCAGTTAAGTTGGTTTCAGATTACTAATTTCTTTTGAAATACTTTTTTCTAAAATTCTACACCATGTTATTTGGTAGCATCATGTCATTTTGTGGGAAGGGGTGGGGTGGAAAAAGAAGGAAAGACACCATTACCCTAGTGGGACTAATCCAGTCAACAAAAGATGGATAGATAGTCATTCAAAGGGGATCCAGTATCTGTCTGCATGGAATGACATTACTGACAAACTTCGATGCTTTGCCAGAGATGGCCTGCATCTGTCACCCCTGGGTTTCTGGGTACTGGCTATGGCTCTTGCCACCCCTATAGTGCCTTTTGAGGCTGTGTTCCAAAGACCAAATTACCACCGTAACAGCTATAAATAAATGCAAACTGAGGGTCATGCTGCTCAACGCTAGAAGTCTAAATCTCAAGATACACTTGCTCGAAGCACTCTTCAAAATAGAGAACATCAACATTTGTGCTGTGATGGAGACCTGGTTTAAAGCAGCGGAAAGCACCCCTGCACTACTAGGCTATAACTCATTCCACACCTTTTGGCCTCAGAACATGGACCAAAGCTCCAAAGGTGGTGGTGTCTCCATATTCATAAAGGATATGCACACCTCCAGACTAGTAGCCCAGCATAACTCATCTGAGATACTCCAGGTGCAACTAACATTGGGTAAGATGGTGATTCAGGTCATATCCTGCTATAGGTCCACAACCATGTCCCAAGACTCTCACTCTACATTCCTAAGCACCCTAGAAACTATTAAGATCCAACGCAACACTCTTATACTAGGTGACTTCAACTACCCCTTCATCAACTGGGAAAACTACTCATGCACCAATGCACTGGCCCAACACTTCCTGAAATTAATCAGTTCCAATACTCTGGACCAGCTCATTCTTACCCCCACTAGAGGAAGCAACATCCTTGACCTGGGTATTACTTACATGTGTAACCATTGCTCTAAACCAATAGTCAATTCCTCCCTGGTTAGATCCGACCACAAACTAATTAACATGGAAATCCACATCTCATCCACGCCCCCCGCAAAGGTATCCACCATGAAAAACTTCTCCAAAGCTGACTTTGGACTCCTAAAAACAGAGGTGGCTAACCTCATGGCACCCATGCCAATGGAAAATAGATGTGTGACTGCCGAATCATACACCAATGCACTGTACAAACATGTACATAAATGCATGGAACTAGCTATACCCAGCAGAACCAAGACACTCTCCTCCAAAAAAATGAAGGCAATCTGGTGGTCCCCTGCCATTAATATACTCTACAACAGAAGGAAGAAACTGTTTCAGAAAAAAGTGAAGTCCCAAGACTGGAAAAATTCCCTTATTAGCCTCAACAAAAAGTTGAGATCCCTCATCAAAACCTCCAAAGCCAGCTATGAAGGCAGAATTGCAGCAGACACTAAAAACAACCACAAAGCCTTCTATAGTTATATCAAGAATCTCCATGGCAATATCCAGATTTGCTCTGAGTTACTGCAAAATGGTACCTCCTGTACTGAGCCAACAGATATTGCCAACATACTGGCCGACAGATTCAGTGCCATGTTTACCCCTCTCTTCCCCCCTAAAGGACCAATCTTAATACCGGAAGAATGTCAGGCACCCAGCATTACTGCAGCACAGGTTAAAGCTGCATTGTCCAAGGCCAAGAATACAGCTTCCATGGGACCCAGCAATATCCCTGACTGTGCTCTACATGAATTACAAAGTGAACTGGCACCACATCTGTGTGCCCTGTTCACTCACAGCCTCACCTCAGGCTTTGTCCCTACCGAATGGCACACTGCTACAGTCATCCCTCTCCTTAAAGGAGGAGCAACTACAGACCTTGGAAATTATCGCCCCATTAGCTTGATGAGTCTGATTTGTAAGGCTATGGAGCACATCATCATAGAGCTAATTAACAAGGATATAGGGAATCTCCAAACTCTAGATCCCACGTAATCTGGTTTTGTGAAAGGTAGATCATGCCTGCTCAACCTGGTTAACTTCTTTGAGTCAGTCACCAGAGCTGTGGATGAAGGTAAGGCAGTTCATACAGCCTACCTTGATCTGGCCAAGCCCTGTGATACCATTCCTCACTCAGGAATTATTGATAAACTCACCAAACTAGACATCAACCCCTATACCATTAGGTGGGTTGCAAATTGGCTCACAGATAGAACCCACAGTGTGAAAGTAGTGGACTCCAAGTCATACTGCTGACCAGTCATGAGTGGAGTCCTACAAGGATTGGTTCTGGGTCCTCTCCTGTTTGGCATCTACTTTTCTGAAGTCCAGGACAACACGGAGGGCTCTGGCTGACCAAGTTGGCAGACGACTGCAAGCTGGGAGCCATTATCCCCAAGTTATGTAGACATCCTACAGAAAGGCCTCACTGAGACCAATGACTGGTGTCAAAACCATGGCCTTAAGCTTAATGCCAAAAAATGCATCAACATCCCCTTTGGGAAAAACTCATTTCCCACTAATTACCACATCGATGGGAGCCCACTGCACACTGAAGGCGTTATAAGAGATCTGGGGACACAAGCTGACAGCAACCTCTCCTTCGACCACCACATTGCCAATGTGGTCAGAAAGTCCTTCTATGTGGCACATCTTATTACCAAGGGTTTTGCATCCAGGAAGAAAGAGGTCATCATTTCTCTCTACTCTTCCCTCATTAGACCAATCATTGAGTACAATGCCCCATTTGAGATGTACCTCACTAGACACATGCAACAGCTAAAGAGGCCACAAAAGTACCTCACGAAGAGGATCCTAGGCCTTAAATACATATCTTACATGGACAGACTCAGAAAACTCCAGCTATTCTCTGTCTCATATCATCTACTAAGAGGCAATCTCTGCTTGACTTACAAAGCCATGTCTGACCCAGCCCTGTTAGAAATGCTACATCTAAAGAAATCCCAGTCCCTCCACACCACATAGTCCAGGGGCCTCAACCTCATTACCACAATCAACAAAACATGCTGGAGGGACAGGTTCATAGCCCAGAGACTGCCCATGCTTTGGAATAGACTTCCCATATATGTCAAGCAAAGAACGTCACTGGCCCTCTTCAAGAGAAATTTTGATGAGTGGATGGGAAATAGAAAGTTCACCCCGGGATCATTCCAGTAAGTCTACTTGATAGAGGCACTGGGAACTAACAATGGGCGGCACAATGACAGGACACTTCTATGGGCTAGGCATGTAAAGGCCCCAGGGTCATTAGCCTAGTACACACCTATGAACCTATGATAGATAGATAGATAGATAGATAGATAGATAGATAGATAGATAGATAGATAGATTATTTATTTATTTATTTGACATTTGTTTACTGGGATAGTCCCACTAGACACAGTTCCTTTTTCAGCAGAGGCCCGGGGAGAAAAGCTCCAAATACAGAGGCTACATTTTACATAAGACCGTTGGTATACATGGTATCATACATAACACACATACGTTCCTACATCTATTGATTATAACATTGATAACTAGATTATATTCACGAACAGAATTCAATTCTAGACTAATTGGATTATATATATTTTTTTAATTTCTAAGGGAAGGATGAAATATGAGTTAATGAACAAGTATTTGAGGGGCAGCTGTATATATATATATATATATATATATATATATATATATATAGATAGGTAGATAGATAGATTATGACCATGGTACAGGGGTCATCCATTCCATCACTGCTGGAATTCAAATAGTAGTTGTTCTGTATTCATCTAAAATTTTCATATAAGCTTCTGTATTCACCCAAGTACCCTGCTGTGAGTCTCTGACCAGTTCATCAATGTGGAATAATGTTCAGAGGGAAAACAGATGTTCTGTGGGAGGGATGGTTTATGTACTTAAAAGAACAATAGTCATGGAGATGGAAACCATCCCATATTCTTTGATAAATATAAACATCCTTAAATACATACCTCAGAAAAGCAGTCTTTAAAATGTCTCTTACAAATATTTACAGGTATATTCAAACTACCACTGAGATGTAGCCTAGTAGCTAAGAATTGTGCACAGGGATGTACTTACGTTGCTTACAAAATCTGGGTTTCCACATTTACGAGTAATACCAATATTATTTTGTTATACTTCCATCAATTCTGATGTCCTGGCAAGTGTTCATATTGCCATCATACTTAACTGGTTCATAGCTTCATAGGTGTTTACTAGGCAAACAATCACAAAGACCGTTTTAAGCCTAGCCATGCATCCCAAATCTCTTACAAGTTATGGTACCCTTGCTAAGTGTAAGCAGGGGCTTGGGAGATGAAACATTTGCAAGCAGGGGCCTGGGAGATGAACCATTTACAGGCTGCCTGTGTCCAATAGAGACACAGGTACCAAACCAGGGATGAATTTCCTGTTCCCCATCAAACTTCTCAAATTACACTTGAATTGGGTTAGGGAGGACCTCTGCTTTACATGGATGGGGAGCCTGTTCCAGAGATGGGGTAGTCTCTGGGACACATATCTGTTTCTCCAGCAGGTCCTATCTATATCATAGGCAAGGTTTAAGCCTTTAGATCAGGTAATTCTGGTGCTGTTTGTTTTGTGGATATGCAGGGGGTCCATCAGAGTGGGGTCTGACAATGCCCTGTATGCCAGGCATAGATCTCCCCTCAAAAGCTTGTAGGAGACAGAATACATGGATATTTTACTTATACCCTGTATTCTTGTAGTGAGAAACCTCAGTGGATGTTCCAGTTGTTGGATATGCCTGGTTAGGTACATACCAAAGGGGGCTTTGTACTCAATAATAGGTCTGATGAATGCCAAATACAGTGGAACAATGACCTCTTTGGACACAGATGCCATACCCCCAATCACATGCTGTGCAGCATAGAATGATTTCCTCACTACTGTAGACACGTGATGGTCAAAGGCTAGATTATTACTTTCTACGTGTGTCCCTAAGTCCCTGATTACCGGGTCAACTCCTCTAATAGGTGTGTTGTCAATATAATAGTTACCATGGATGGCTGACTTCCAGAAGGAAACTATTATGCATTTCTTGGCATTTAGTTTCAGACCATGTCTCTGACAGCAGTTGTTTGTCTGTGTCAGCCCTTCCTGGAGAACATTTGTGTCAGTGTGGGATTCAGTGCCAACTCCTAATTTGCAATCATCTGCAGATTTAGTCAGCCAAAGATTGTTGACATTGGCCTAGACTTCAGAAAAGTAAATGTCAAAAAGGAGCAGTCCAAGGACCAGTCCCCGAGGGACTCCACTTGTGACTGTCCTCTTTGTAGAGATGGACACATCAATTCTAACTTCCTGGGCCCTGTCTGTGTACCAGTTGGCTAACCACCAGGTGACATATGGGCCCTCACCTAACCTCTTGAGTTTGTCAACAATGACCAGTCAAGGTTAGCAGTTTGAACCATTTTTCCCTCATCTATTGCTTTGGTGATCTTCTCAAAGAACTCCACCAGGTTGAGTAGGTATAACTTGCCCATGATGAAAAAAACAAACTGGGTTGGGTCCAGTATCTGGAGGTTTACTATATCAGTATCGATCATTTCTATGGCTTTACATATAAGACTACTGAGACTTATGGGTCTGTAGTTTCCAGAGTCTGTAGATGGCCCTCCTTTGTGCAGAGGGATGACTGTTGCTGTTCTCCATTTATGAGGCATGCAGTTCGTTTGGTGGCTACAGTTAAATAGCAATTCTAGAGGTTCTGATAGGCCATGCTTCATGCTATTTAGAAGGCATCCTGGGATTTTGTCTGGGCCTATTGATGCAGTGTTCTTGGCCTTAGACAGAGCATTAAGGACCTGTTCTCTAGTGATAGCAGGGGGAGTTACATTTGATGGTATTTCCTGAGGGAAGATTGAGGGAAAGAGAGGGTAAAGTTGGACCTGATTTTATCGGCCAGTAAGTTTACTATATCTTCTGCCTCAGTATAGGTAGCTCCTTTTACATTGAACTCTGCACACAATTGTGTATTGCCTTTGAGACTGTGGACATAGCTAAAGTATGCCTTGTGGTTTTCCTTGGCTGGGAGGGCAACTTTACCTCAAATTTGTCTTTGGTAGACTTGATTTGTCCCTTGAGTTGTTTGTTTAGTTTGATAAGAGTGCTTTTATCCTGCTAGGTGCTGCACTTCCTGCTTCTTTCCACGATTCCCTTCTTTCTATTATACAGCATACTGATTTTGTTATTCCACCAGGGTAACTTGTTTTTTGAGTTAATTCTGTACTTCTTCCTGGTGGGTACAGCTGCCTCTCTTCAGCTATTAACATGCTTGTATAGCATTTCTATGAACACTTCTGCATAGGCAGCAGTGTTTTCAGGTTTATGGGGGCTTGTAATTTTGCCAGGTTATCACTTAATAGCAGGAAGTTAGCCTTTGTGTAGTTCCTGAATATTCCAGGGTTAGCTGGGGGTTCAGGTTTTATTTTTACTTCAAAGGAGACCATTTTGTAGTCTGACATTACCAGGGAAGACATTACAATAGGGGGTGTGCAGCACTCTCCCATATTAGTGAGGACCAAATCCAGTATGGTTGCACCCGTTTGGTGTAGTGACAATCTGGTCCAAGGAGTTTGTGTTTACAAAATCCAGGAATCTCTGTGCTTGTACATTTGGTGTCATATAGGATTCCCACTTAATAGTGGATATATTTAATCCAGGAATCTCTGTGCTTGTACATTTGGTGTCATATAGGATTCCCACTTAATAGTGGGGGTATTTAATCCAGGAATATCTGTCCTTGTACATTTGGTGTCATATAGGATTCCCACTTAATAGTGGGGGTATTTAAATTCTCCCATGAATATGCTATTGGGTTGGATGGTGAGTGATTCCAATAAGTTAAAAAAAAAAAAACAAGTAATCTCTGTGGTATCCCTGAAGTCTCAAAGCAACCCACTAAACAAGTGTAGTGGGTCCAAAAAGAAAATGGTGTAAGAAACTTCTCTGCGTGGAAGATTTTCAGTCCATATATCTCTAGTTAATCACTATATATTAATCAGCTCAGACAAAAGCAGTAGAAGTAGCGAACTTAAACTCTTCTTAAGTAAAAAAAAAAAAAAAATATATATATATATATATATATATATATATATATATATATATATATATATATATATATAATTGTACAGAATTACTAAGTATTCGAAAGTAATCCAAGCAAGGCAGGCAGTCTGTTTCCAGTCGAAAATCCTTTATTAAGTGCACAGAGAAGCGATCCAAGTAAAACAAAACTAGAGTAATAGTTTCCTCACAAACTTTCTAAATATATATATATATACTTTTTATCAGGCAAGGGAGTGGTTTATTGTGCTGTAAAACAAAGTGTTATTGGTACACATGTTAAATTCACATCCCTTCCCCCATCAGTGTGACATTCGAGCTGGCCCTGCCCTACTTAGTAGCTGTCATAATAATATAACCCTTACGTGCTTTAAATAAAATTTATAATGATGTGGTACCTCTTATTTAACCAGATTATTAAGTAGATTATTAAGTCTGTGATTTTATCCAAAACAATATACTAAATAAGAAAAGTGGTGATACTAGTTTCAACAATGGTTTTGATAGCACAGAAGAACAAATGTTAGATGATGAAATTAATTCACTAATGAATGTATCTATATATGATTATGACAATTTTTGTGAAGCAGAAGACAGTATAATGCATGAGATGTTTGACATTGGCTATTCTAAAATCAAAGTTCCCCCATTGTCTAATAATAATAAGTTTATGCCTCCCAAATGGTCGTCAGCTGCCAATCTTTTTGAACAAGTGTTAATTAAAAATGTGGAATTTGCTTATAGTTTATTAGAAGCAAAAAACAGTTTAATCTAACCAAAACAGAATGGATGGAGTTGAAACAACTTAGAACCTGTTTAACACAAAACGCCCTGTTTTTAAAGAGGCTGATAAGGGAGGGAACTGGGTAATAATGTCAAGGGTTCAATATAACAAAATGGTTTTTGATTTATTACAAAAAGGAGAAGATTAGGTCATTTTGCCTTGCAATCCTGTGATTGAATATAACAGTGATTTGATTGATATTTTGGAGAGGGGTGAAAGACTTGGCTTTTTATCAAGAGAGGATGTTAAAAAATTGATAATTAGTGACCCTTATGACCCAATTTTTTATGCTATCCCCAAAATACATAAAAACCTAGATAACCCCCCTGACAGACCTATAGTCTCTGGCATCCATTCTTTTGTATATAATGTTGGAATTTTTTTAGATTTAATAGATTTAATATTGAAGGAATTTTTAGTTAGAGTACCAGCTCATATTAAGAACACTCAAGACTTGTGTGATATAGTTCATGATATGAATTCGCAGGGTGACTACTATTGGGTAACATTGGATGTTAACTCTCTGTACACGTCCATCCAAAATAGGTTCAGGCTAGAGGCTGTTTATGATATTATGGGTGAAGGTCCCAAAACAGCATTTGTTATTAGGCATTTGGAATTTTGTTTAACCCATAATTATTTTAAATATAACAATCAAGTATATTTACAAAAAAAGGTACAGCTATGGGTGCATCTTATGCACCCACATATGCAATAATTTATATGGGTTATTTTGAGAAGCTATTTTTATACAGTGGTGGATTTTGGAAATAAAAAGTAGTGCTGTATAGAAGATATATAGACAATCTTTTTCATCTGTAGGGGGCAACATTCAGAATTTGTGAAATTTATTTTGGAATTGAATAATAATTCCCATGGACTCAAATTCACTATGAGCATGGGGGAATTAGCAATTCAGTTTTTGGATGTTGAATTTTATGTGGACAGTGGTCATACCATACATTTTAGACCATTAAAACAAATTGCAGTAAACAACTTTTTGTTTGCTGAAAGCATGCATCCCCCCATTTGGTATTCTATAGGGAGAATTCAAGCGAATAGTGAGAAATACATCTGAAGACAAGTTTAAGAAAGAGTTCCTACTGGAAACTAAGAACAGAGTATTACAGAGTGGTTATAAAGAAATTAAGTTAGACAGTTCAATTAAACAGATTCTTACAGGACAAGTGAAGAGAGGTTTAGATAGAAAGTATTTTAATAAGAATTTAAAACCTAATTATGTAGGTAATGAGTTGTTTTTTGTTTCAAAATATTTGTATTTTTCTCATATTATGAGAGGTCTTATGCAGGAAATATGGCATATAGTGTGTTTGGATGAAGCAGTGGGAAATTTGTTTCCCGAGTTGGTTAGATTTTCATGCAGTAGATATTTGAACATGAAAGAATTATTAAATAAACCCCTTTATAATGTTGGGGAAGGCAGGGTGGGAACTTATGCTCGTGGGAAATGTAAAGTTTGTAAGAATATTAGGAATGTTTCCAGTACATTTATTAATGGGAAAAAATCTGAAAATAAAGGTAGTTTCACTTGTAATTCTAGTAGACTAGTGTACATAATAGGTTGTGGATGCAAAAATATAAAATGGTATATAGGACAAACAAAGAGGGCTGTTAAAGTCAGGATATTAGACCGTTTGGGAACATCTGGAATAGGAATTGTAGGAGTCCAGTGGGTGAACACTTTTGCAAGGTTCATGGTGGGGATGATAGCTCATTCTTTTTTAGTATTTTTGATACTCCCTATTGTGTGAGAGGTGGAGAATTAAAACAAAAAAAAACAGTTAAGAAGCCCCTTGTCAGAAAATCAGCAGCTCCACGGATAAGTCCTTAACGCAATTTATTGAAAGATAAAACAAAGCGTTTTCGCCGCAATTATGTGCAGCTTCATCAGAGGTAAAATAATATGCCAGTGAAGAGCACTACATAAATATCTTAAAAGGCAGGAAATGACATTTTCAATTTCCTGGAGTTCAACTTCATTACGTGTCATGTTCAAATCTGATAGCGCATCAGTGCTGCTATGCTGCAGCAAGGTTTTAACATTATGCAGAGAACCAGCTCACATAAACAAACAGAATAACATAAAAATAAACTTAAAAGATAAAAGTATGCTTACAATTTGCACATAAAGTGCTACACTTAATACAAATTTGTTTCAAACTAAAAAGTTTGTTATTAAAAATGTATATTTATACAATGGCCTGCTTTGAGGCATTAAGGCAAAGACCCACATGTACTAAGTAAATGGAACCTATCATCCTATGTTAGTATTCATATTGTGAAACAGTGCTAAATACTGGTATCACAGTAAAATGCTGTGTATATAACAACGTGTTTTTACCCATACGTCCCATCCTAAACTTGTGCATGTGTCTAACTGTTATGAATACCTATAACAAATACATTTTATTCTATCTAAGATAACTTCTTAATTTTAATACCGGTGTAATATTGCAGTTGCTGTTAAGTCCTGGATGTCTAAATGCATCCAATCGCAACTGCCATTCTAACTCTCGATTCTCCAAAATCAATGAGAATGGCATTTTACTGTGATACCAGTATTTAGCACTGTTTCACAATATGAATACTAACATAGGATGATAGGTTCCATTTACTTAGTACATGTGGGTCTTTGCCTTAATGCCTCAAAGCAGGCCATTGTATAAATATACATTTTTAATAACAAACTTTTTAGTTTGAAACAAATTTGTATTAAGTGTAGCACTTTATGTGCAAATTGTTAGTATACTTTTATTTTTTAAGTTTATTTTTATGTTATTCTGTTTGTTCATGTGAGCTGGTTCTCTGCATAATGTTAAAACTTTGCTGCAGCATAGCAGCACTGATGCGCTATCAGATTTGAACATGACACGTAATGAAGTTGAACTCCAGGAAATTGAAAATGTCATTTCCTGCCTTTTAAGATATTTATGTAGTGCTCTTCACTGGCATAGTATTTTACCTCTGATGAAGCTGCACATAATTGCGGCGAAAACGCTTTGTTTTATCTTTCAATAAATTGCGTTAAGGACTTATCCGTGGAGCTGCTGATTTTCTGACAAGGGGCCTCTTAACTGTTTTTCTTGGTTTTGTTTTACGGTTTTTGGTGAATTAAAACAAAAGTTAGACATATTGGAAAGCAAATTAATTTTGAATTGTGGCACTTTATGTCCCAAGGGACTTAATTTAGAAGTTAATATTTATGGTTGACTGATTTTGATATTTTAGAATTATATTATGTTTATACAACTGTATTTAAGTGTTTTGTGAAGAACTTGGAGTAATATGTTATTGCTCACTTTAAATATTTATTATGGAAGTATTTAAACAATTAAGTAATTAACAAGGGTTCACCTGTAATATAAAAAGAGTGTGTACATTGTTTTATGTATCCTTGAAGGCAAAAGGCCAAGGTAGCAGATGGTGATTTGGTGCTATTAAACACTTCCAACATTTGCTGTTGTTTGTTGTTTTTTTCATTAAGTCCACAGTCCCTCAGGAAGCCCAGCCATCCACTGTATCTCTCCATCCTACATCCCAAGGCACTTTCCGATTGGCTGCAATGGGGACAGTCAGGTGGTGACCTCTCATGTCCCCTGGTGCTGCTTCACTAGCTAAAAGCACGATTGTTTCTACGAGTGACACTACCAGAGGTAGTAAGTTAGTGACCCACAGGGAGATGGTGAAGGTGGTGCAGAGTTATTGGACCAATGTCTGAAAGCCCACATCAGCCACCTGGAAAGACTTCTCTTGTGACTAGTAGAGTCACATCACTGCCTACCCAGGTCATCAAAAGGTAGGGTGGTCAAGGTGTTGACTGACCTCCCCCTATTAGGTATCACACAGGCAGTGTGCTGTAGAAGACCGTACTCACCCTATCCCCTGTCCTGTCATTCCTCTACCTTGTGTGCCATTGCCCTGTCCTGTTTGCTGTCCAGTCCTCCCCATCATCATTGTCCTGCCTTTGTTTGCATGTCTCTGACTCTACTGTCCTTCCTCTCTCACAGTACATCAGCATCTGGCCTGTCAATCTTTGTCTCCAGATATTTGTATGTTTATACCTCCTATTAATCCTCAGCCTCTTACAATACTTCCTCTGTCTGAGAATAAAATATACATCTGTCCCACAAAAAAAGTTTTACCGTCCCTTCCTCCCTCCTTCATCCCACTCCAGTTCTTACCTTTCCTGTTTCCCCTAGTGTGCTAGACTCTTCTTGCTGCCCATTTTTCCTACTGTCCTGTATTCCCACTTTCATTTCTTTTTATGTCCAAATTAAGTAATACAATGACCCATAGTGAAGTAGCATGCTGCTTTTTTAAATAAAATATGAACGCAATGCTTGTCACTTTTTGCCTCCATTTATTATAAATAATTAAGCGCGTCTTATTACATAAAAGACTTCTTCAGAGAAAAAACATGTTAAAACAGCTTACATTTAAAGGTTCCCATTTAGTCCTGTTGACTACAAATCTTCCATTCACAAATAACACTTTAAAGCAACATTCCTTTATTATACTCACACAAACCTAAATACTATATCATAAAACTACATTAAATTTCATATTGAAATATCAGTAAAACAATATCAATAAATATGAGTGAACAAGAACAAAACTTAAAAATAGCAATTATGTCCATAAAATGAAAACCTCACATTCATGCACAACTAATTAAATCCATCACCTTATAAAAGCCTTTAGCTTCAAAAGGCAAATAATCAAAGAAGTTTCATTTAGCCCTGGCACATTACCTGCATTTAAATGCACTTTCCAGAATAATTCTTTTTTCTCAAAATTTAAACTCCATGGTCCTCCCCTCAGATTCAGTGCCACCTTCTCAACTATAATAAACTTAAACTCGTGTCCTGGGCATTCACTAATATCTTTGAATAATGCATTAATAGACTTAGTTTTTTTAATTTCATACATATGCTCGTATATTCTCTCCTTTAATTTACACTCTGTTTTTCCTACATGGAACCCAGGACACATTTGACACATAGCTACTTAAACTACACCTGTTGTATTACAATTATACCTTCCATTGACCTTAAATTGTTGATTAGTAATAATAAACATCTCCCCTGTTTTTATATATTTACAGTAATTACAGCAGCAACATTTCTTCATAGCATAGTTTTGGGTACTATTATAGCAATAACCCATGCCTGGGTGTGGGTAATGTGTGATTTACCCACGGTTGGCGTGGTTTGGTCACGAGGGCGAAGCCCGAGGGACCAAACAAAGACGACCGTGGGTAAATCCCGCATTAACCACACCCAGAAGTGGGTTATTGCTATTATACTATGACATTATTTAAGAAAAGAAATAGTTACTTTTCTTAAATAATGGCATTGTATAATGCCTCTTTGCTGCCCTTCTGCAGCTGTCTGGTATCCGTAGTTCTGATGTACTGCGATGCCTACGCAGTACATCAGAGTTGTGGCCAAAAGCAATGGAGAAAGCAAGATCTCCATTGCTTTTGTTTCGCTATTTATGTTTCGCTATGTTAAACGGGTTTAAAATAGCGAGACAGTTGTAAATAAGCAACGGAGATCTCCGCTGCTTATTTTAAAGCTGTCTCGCTATGTTAAACCCATTTAACATAGCGAGACAGGTTTGAAAAAGCAACGGAGAAAGCAATATCTCCGCTTTTACATTGTGTCGCTATGTTAAAGGAGTTTAACATAGCGAGACAGCTTTTAAAAAGCAACGGAGATCTCCGTTGCTTTTGTGTCGCTATGTTAAACTCTTTTAACATAGCGAGACAGTGTTTAAGAGACTTATACTAATGGAAAAGTCCGGCGACGGACCTTTTTCCATTAGTATAAGTCGATTTACAATGTGCACGCTGGCCAATCAGCGTGCACGTTTTGGAATATTAATGGGGGGTCATGGTATAATATTAGTTATTGTGGACTCAAACATATTTTTAAAACTCCTTCCCTTTTTACAAACTATCCTTGGCCTATCGCCTACCTTTCCTTTTATCTCACTGTCCTCATTCATTATTATCCAATTCTTTCTTAATACCCACCTTATTAAATCACTATCCAGTGAAAATGTGCTGATAAAACAAGAGTAATTCATTAGAAAGAGGCATAGCTTCAAATCTGGAATATATAAATGGTGAAAAGTTTGAATTTAAAAGTTGCATCAACAAACATTTTCCAAGGAATAAGAAACAGGAAATTCTAATGTTTCACATTATTGACTGACTATAATGTTCAGTAATTTATCAGAAAATCAAATATTTTATATGGGACAGGGCAAAAATGTCTGGCAAAATCAGGGATGTTCTGCAAAATCAGTTACAGTAGAGATGCCTGGGCACTTGGTGAAAACATTTCTAAAATGTAAATATACACAGACGCAGGTGAGTACTGTAGTCCTCCAGTGTGCTCCTGCAAGCAGGGGAGTTCATTTTACAGCTATTTTAATGTGATTATTCTCTCCATGGTATTAGATCAGTGTAATGATGACACACCCACCCAGCATCCAGTATGCACTGGAACATGTAATGTAACACAAAACGCCCTGTTAATCTCTGTTATTATTGAATCACAATGAGGGATAACCAGATTCACAGAATGCAGTCCTCAATACAGGATGATCAAAAAAAAAATTCCTGATAACATTGCAGTTGTAATCCCATGGTAAAACCACTAACTTCCTTGTTGTTTTAAGGTACAGAACTCAACTGAAGCAAAGTTTAATTGTAAGGGAAGTAGAAGATGGAGATTCCATGGGTAAACAGCTGAAATAGCAGCGTTTTGGACCTTTACCAATACACAGGCTAACTTACATTAAACAAGGTGCTTAGATATGTAAGGAACTGCAGGAAGGAGGCTTTCTTATTTGATATGTGGCAAGTTGTACACGATATTGTAAATCTCTTCCATTTACTGAAGCAGGGTTTTCTTGTAATAGGCTTACAGGCTTCCTTGAGAATAGAAAGCCTCCCTTAAGAAAAGCTCTCCCAGTGGGAGATCAAGGACCTATGCTCTTTACAGGCAGTCTGAGACTACTGAAAAAGGAGTCTACCAGGGTTTCTCCAACTTGGATCAACAAACTACGATTTCATAGATTTAGATGAAAGCCTTCTTTTGTTAACTGCAATAGCAGGGACTTGGAGAGCCAAGGCTTCCTCAGTCAGAAAGGATCTATCAGATTTAGGTTTGCCTGTTCTTTTCTGTTTTTCAGTAGGACCCTGGGTATTAACGCAATTGGAGGAAAGACATATTGGAGCTCCAACACCCCTCCCACTTCCCTCTGGCTTTTACTAGTACTCTGTGGATCACACAAATGAAAGAAAAGGCATACAGAAACCCTAGCTCACCAAAGCTTGCCCTCAGGGGAACTCAAGATCAAAACCTTAAATTAATAGTTTTGCGAAGGAAGCAAAGAGATCCATAAAAAGGGTCAAACATCAATATGTAAGCAACGTGAAGGCCTGTGGATCTGTTCTCCACTTATGGGAACTGCAGAGGACCTGTTTAGCTGGTATACTTGAGTGTTCTGCTCCAAGGGCTATAGACCATCTAAAGGATGAGGACCTGATTGAAAGCCATTTCTCAGGCTAACATTGCTGATCTACATAACTGGTAGAAATGGGAGTATCTTCATATCTCATTGCCACAGATAACCATGATGTTATCTGTTACTACAGTGGGAATCCATTGCATCCAGACAGTCTGAAGATTTTAAGTGCATAAATTAACTCAACATCTCCTTGACACTGATGTGCTGGTTCAGGATCCTATAAGTCCAAGTACCCTGAAACCACAATCAGAAGGGTAGGTCACCCAGGCATGGTCCAGTGCTTCCACTGTCAACATTTGATTACTCTGGCAGAGTCTGATTATTTTCAAAGGGTTTAAGAGGCATCCACAGCCTTTAACTGACCTAAAGTGCCTACCAACAGAACTCTATATGGTAATGCGGAAATATGCAGGAGTCTTAGGTGCAGATGTTGTAGCCACAAGTTCCTTAGGTAACACTGAGTTTTTCTTAAATGAAGCTTCAGAATAACTGTAAGAACAGATGCTGACAGTTCCTATACTAAAACATGAATACCTAGAACCCAGTGGTCCCCAATGCCAAAAACGAATGCCCAAAACACAGAAGGGCAAAAAATTTAAACTGCAACTGTTTCTCTTTTTTTTGCAAGGAACAAGGCTTTTGCACCCCTTGATGTGGAGAGAAACCCCACAGATATACCTCAAACTTATATATGCCAACTCTGTGGTTGTGCAAACACAAAGAAGTGAAAAATCCTCAAAAACAGATGAATCACTACCAGTACACACATAGAAAGCACACCAGCAGTGATGGAAAACAGTCATCAGCATTTTGATACTCTGCATATGGTGTCTCCTGCACATGATGCTTGGGGAACTGTGACTTAGAGACATGCAGAGAAGCCAAGGTTGACATACATACATCTCAGAGACAGAGGCTGACCTATATCCCAGGACTTCAGTTTAGAATCTCCCAGGCTGTCAAGTGGATGTTTATAGAAAACTAAGGAAAAAAAATGATGTGAGTACCTCATTGTGTCATAGGAGCTCCCTACATTGAAGTATCTAACAATGATTTCAGGAAGGTCCTGTCTCTGGCAGAAGACGGGCTCAACTTCTATATGCTTATGGAGGTCTCCAGCTTAGTGAGACAAGAGATAGCAAGATCCACAGCTGTCCTGAACTTCTCTTGAAACTGAGCCTGAATTAAACAGTCATCCAGGTATGTGTAAATGAGAAACTCTGGAGCCTGAAGTCCTTAAACAAGAAAGCTATGCATTTGGTGAATAACCCTGAGCAATGGAGAGCTATAAAGGCTAGGAAGTGAACTGAAAGTGGTGCATTCCTGCCAGTTACTGGAGAAGTATCATGTCACTCAAGAAGATCAGGATATAGATTAAGCATGCTTTATGTCCAAGGTAACCATCAAGGTATATGGCATCAGCAAAGGTAACAGAGTTTGGAGGGTTAAAATTATGAACTTTGTCATCTGTTAGAATTTATATAGAGTAAACCAATCCAGAATGAGACTTCAAAGACTGTATTTTTCTGGTACTAGAAACAGTCTGGAGTAAAATCCTTTTCTCCTTCTCTCTAAGGGAACCCCTGCATGTTTGCAAAGATGAAGAGCTGATCTATCACTGGTCCTGCAATAACTAACTGATCTTGATGAATCTGAGGTGTGCCCAAGAAAGGTGGCAGGCTTCTGAATTCTGCTTTTCACCATGAAGTTATCAACTCTCTCACTCAAGTATTCAACATCAAAGTCAACCACTGACTCCTGAAAAAAATCCAATCTTCCTCCTATTGGGTTTGGTGGAAGAACAAGTAACTCAGCCAGATAGTCAAGATTGTGAGCAATTTATCTTGGGCAGGGACTGGGCCACTGCTATTCTGTGTTCCCTGGCCTTTTCTTCCTCTTCAATTTCCCTCCTTGAAAATTCTCTTCTGTTTGAATTGTTCAGCCTTAGTTTGCTTCTTATAAAAGAGTCCTTGCTTTGTGAGAAAATTTCGATTTTACATGGGGACTTTTTTTATTATACATAAGTATGGTGAGAATGAAACAGATAGTACATGTTGCATTGTTCATATAGTTTCCCTTTTTCCTCTTTTTTATGTGTTTTTGAAGACTTAGTGTAATATAAAGCTAAAGAGCAAATATTTATTCCATGGGCATTTAGGATATAGTGACTTGCATACTTAGGCAGGGGTTGAGTCCTGAGCCATACATATCTTCTCATGACTGTACCCGAGGTTGTAGCCCTGGCATATACATCAAATGTATATCATATTGGCATTTAAATACATTATGGCCTACTAATTAGGAGGTCTGGATGAGTTTAGACAGTAAAGTCCTAGGTAAGTTTTGCAATCTCCTCCATCTGTTTTAAAATATCCCATTGATACTGGAGCACATGGGTTTGGCAATTAATTGCCCATGTGGACAAAAATCACTTTTTTATTTACAAAAATGATTCAGCATTCTGTCTTTGCTGTTTTCTAATGTTAGTACCAGTTGAAAGGCCTTCATCAAATACAGTGAGATGACTATCAGATTAACTATCAGATTTAAGCAGAGATACTTTACCAGTTCCTGCACTCTGTAAAAGTGTCTGGATTTCTTGGGTGTAGGAGGCTAAGAACTGGCTGCAGGGATTCATTTTTAAAAGTAGCTTTGAAAGCTTAAAAGAATAGAGGAATGGGAGTAGGTTTAGATTCATCAATGTAAAGCAAGACAAGGTACCATTTGTGAGAATCTGACATCTCCTTCAAATCACACTGAAACTGCAGAAACTTCAGGCCTTCCAAAAGTACACATCAAATGGTGGGAATTTGACTGACTAGATGATTCATTGCCATACATGTTGTACTAAAAAGGAGATTACATCTAGGAGACACAGGCAAAGCATTATCTTCTCTTCTTTACCAATGTCTAGGTTAAATAACATTACCGATAAAGGCATTCGGGTCTATATTATGTGATCAAAGAATCTCTTCTTCGAACACATAATAATTAACACATACAGTGAACGCTGTAAACCATGAATGGCCACATCCTTGAATTCTTTCCTCAAAATTCATGTGATCGTCAAATAAAACACAAACTTTAAAACACTAATTAAGTGGGGGGCTTTGCCCCCCACACCCCCTTAACTAAATATACCAACTCTGAGATCTCTCTACATTGAAGAAGGGCAATTCCCGATAACAGGCAACTGAATTTTTTCCCCCAAGGAAATAATTAGAGGATGTGGCCATTCGCGGTTTACAGCATTAGCTGTATATGTGTCGATTATCATGTGTTCAAAGAAGAGATTGTTCAGTCACATAATATAGACCAAGGAATTCTCATTCTTTTTACTGGTTAAAAAAAAAAGTTTTGGGTCCTACACCCCTTAGTGGTAAAGAGACAGTCTTTTGCCATATGACCACATAGTCTTTGGAAAATGTCCTGCACTCAAACAAGGACTAGACCAATTGGTGCCTTCAAGGAACTGAAGCCCTTAGGTCTAGACCATTCTGATAGGATATTTACATCCTCACACACCCTGCCAACAGCTCTAAACAGTTGTGACAGGTATTTGCAGCCTCACAATGGCTGCCCAGATTAGTAACTGAAATCCTGACTTTCCAAGTTACAGTGGTGTTTAATCTTCAACATCTTAGGCTGTACAAGAAATGAAGTCCCTGCAGACGAAGACAAGGGGTTGAGCATCACCTAGTTTGGGGCAGGAACTTCTGATGCACCAGGAAGGCCTTTAGGCTCTTACCTCTTTTCTAAGCTTTCTTCTTAAAGTAAGACCACTATTTATAAGTTTCATGAGGTGATTCTTTCTCAGACAGAAAAGGCTTTGAATATGGAAATTCATCAGCAGAATCCATTCATCATAAACTCACTTGACTTTTTTTCGGTGACAAAATCAGTGTTAGGGTTTGGGTAGCCTCTTTTGGGACAGACAGTGAATCACATCCATCCATCCATCCATGCAGCCAGCCATCCAGCCATACATCCATCCATCACCCCCTTTTTCCCATTTTTGCACATGGGGTCAGGGTATCATGTCAAGAGTGACCATCATATAGAGCCAATGTTCATACCACCGGATGGCTAACCCTGCTGTGGTACTGAACATGAAGTGATGTTTAATGTTATCACTTTGTGCACTTTCTAGGGTATGGCTGAATGCCACAGCTCAGTTGTTCCCTGATGTTGGGTAGTTCTGAAAGCCTTAACAAGATCAAGATAAATAGTATTTACTGTTAACCCTTCATCCAGTTTCGCTTTTTACCTTGTATAGGAGTGTCACATGATTCAAAAGAAAAGATGTCTCCTTAACAAATCCATATTGTTCCATATATAAAAGAAGTAGGGTCCACTGTGTAATTTTGAATAAGTTTTGTTATTACTATTTTCACAATTTTTATAGACTAGTTGTCAGGCTGATAGATCTTACATAGTTTGTGTCTGATGTGACACTCCATCCACTTTGTGAATTGGTATAACTATAGCCTGTTGCCATTGGTCAGGGACTTGTCCACATTCTTAGAATGTATTTAAAAGGGTTTAGTCATGCTGTCCATGATTTGGTGTAGGAAGACCCTAGGTATGTTGCCTGGTCCCATGAAACTTCTTGAGTTTTTAATTTTAATAATTGCAGAAGCCATATTGTTTGTAGTTATATACAGGATGTCTCCCCTTCTTTATGTTGTACTGTTGCATATTTCTTTGCTTACTATGAAGTTTACATAAAAATTTTATGCAAATACGTTTGGTATGTCCTCAGGCAAGGTGATCACTTCATGGTTTATTGCTAATATTATATTTACAATATCCTCTGTTGTAATTTAAAATTTGATATTATTGCTTTCAAACTTTGCCATAAAGTTGAGTTCACAGTTAGATTTAGAAGATTTAATAGCTTCTATACTTACTTAATCAAGAATTATTTGTTACAGTTAAAGTAATTTTAGAAAGCTAAGTAGTTCCATTTTTCTGTCATATATCTATCCACAAACCAGTTCCTAATAGCGGAACACAGAACACTTTGTTAAAATTACAACTTTCAAATAAAACATAGACCCAAACATACTTTTAATGTAAAAACTCCAATTACTTTATTAAAACACTGGTTAAGCTCTTTTGTCCAAGACAATCACGGACTTCTTCAGAACAAAGCATTTTAGTCAACCAGTCATTTAAATAACATTTATATCATAACATCATCAATTCAGTTAATTACTTAGCCATTTTTAAAGTGATATTAACCTGCCACACTTGCATTAACTTTTAATAAAATAGCATTATCAGCAGTATTATACATACAACAATTTCAACAAGAGAACTGAACCAATGTTTACAAGTCCAGTTGTTTCATTTCAATATACTATCTATACTTAGTTTCATTTAATCCTGGAAATTTGTCAGCTGCTGTTTCCAATTGCCATTTAAGTTCTAAAGCTTTTAATTTCAGTTTCCATGGTCCCTCTCTCAAATCCAGATGCATTGCGTCAGCTACCCAGAATTTTAAATAATGTTCAGTAATGTTCTGGGTTCTCACTAACATGTTTTCCCAAAGCACATTTTTCTTTATTTTGATAATGTTGTATGCATACCTCTCAACTACAGATTTTCAGAGAATGTCCAGATTTGTGCCTCATAATTGTGGTCTGTTTCTCTTACAATTGTGGTTTTCTGGCAAATCATTGGAAAATAATTGAGGGCTGAAGCCAGAAAATAATGACAGACATTTGAGTTACGGACTTCATATGCCTCAGAAAATTACTAAGAGCAATATTTAAAAAGTGTCCCAATTTTCGGCCTTTGTTCCCCCATTATTTATGTCTTTGTCCAGATTTCTTGCTCTAAGAGGTTGAGAGGTATGGTTATATGTGTGCTCATAAATCTGTTCTTTAATTTTCTTTTCAGTTTTTCTTGTATAGTACCCTGCACATAGTTGACACATTGCTACATAAATCACGCTTTTAGAGGTACAGTTGTAATATGCTTTCTTGTTCACCCATTCTTTTCCATTCAAAGTGATGTTAACCCCTTCCAAAATGTGTCTGCACCACACTTATAGGTGCCCTTATTCAGTCCTCTATTATATCCCATTTTATTCCATTATTAAATTCTAACATGTTTTTAACATTTTTATCTCTTTTCTATACAGTTTTTTGGGTAGCTCCCCAGTAATCTGTTAACTGCATCATCTATCCTAAAATACATTCCAGTTCTGGTGCAAAATTTTCCTAATTTGTTTCCCATTGGCACTGTAGGTGGCAATTAATGCCTTAACTAATTATTTTTCTCTATCACAACTTTGAACACTTTGCCTGTATCCAAGTAGTGATGCACATTTCCCTTTTTTTCTCTTGCCCACCACTTCCATAATTATTCCAACAATTAATTCACAGGGGTAGCCCCCAGGTAAAAACACACTTTTCAATTTTGATACAGCATCTAAAAATATTATATTCAGAAGCCATCCTAGCTACATTTGCCCCTTAACTATAACCTTTTTTCTGGTGATAGGGATGACAGCTTGAAAAATGTAGCAATGTTTTTTTAAAAGATGGCTTTTCTAAAAATACTAGACACAAATTTCTTCCTATTATTGTATTTAACAAGTGTAACATCCAAAAAGTCAATTTTTTCTTTGGATTGATTGGATGTAAATCTCAAAAATTCAGTAGTACCATCCAATAATTTCATAAAATCTTGTAATTCCTCAATACTTCTGTCCAAAATATACATATGTCATCTCAGGAAGGTCTTACTATTGTCTTAGGACATTCTGATTCTATATCATAGCTCAAAAAAAATCATTTCCTTAGTTATACCAATTTGCTTACCTAGTATCTCTGAGAAAGCAATCTGCAGGGAATCTTTAAAGTATGCCAACTCATTACACACCTAGAAAATATGTTCTCAGTTACCTCTTTCTTCCCCATTACACCTTCAACATTTGCTGTCTACTTGAGGAAAATTTCTTTGGAATCTACTTGGGGTCTAAAAATATGTATCTAAACACTTCCAAGCAAAGATTCTAAATCTTCTAGACTTTGTTGCATATTTGCGAGACATACATATATTCCCCATTGTTTCTTTGTAAATTGCTTATCCAGTCTCTCTTTCCAATCCTTTCTAACCTTCTCTGATTCTTGTAGTTATTATGCAATATTTTATATGCTCTGCTAATTATTCCTTTTGTAATGGCAGCTTCTTTTCTAGATTCTACTTAAAACACTACCAGTGCTTGCCTTTCATTTAGGACCTCTTATTTCTTTCTCTTTGCCTATAGTCTGATATCAGTCCTTGACAGGGAAGGCAATCTCTAACCTGCAGTCCAAATAAATTATTGGCATCTTCCCATTCTATTACCTTTCCCTCTGTAGTTATTTGCACCCAATACATTGGTTCCTTGGCCATTGTTTTCCAATAAATTCCAGCCTCCACTTGCCTATTGTCTGTATCTCTACTCACAGTCATCCCTATCTGCAGAATCTCCTTTCTCCATTCCCATGTTGGCTTAGCTCTTAGAATACTTTCTGCTACTTTATGAATATAATATTCTGCATGATTATTGTTATTCTCCTTAAAGGTCTGCATACAAAATCAGTCTCACCTTGTTTCTTGAGCTTCCGCCTGTTTTATCATCATGCCTTTCCACTTTGAATTATAGCTTTCTTCTTGTGCTATATATATATAGGAGCCTTAACTGTGTTGCTCTGAAATACCCCTTCAAATCAGGTAATCCCAATCCACCTTGTTCTATTGGAAGAATCAGCTCATCCCACTTGACTTTTGCCATCTTCCACTCCCAGATAAAATCCTTAAGCTGTTTATTAATTGCTATCCACAACTTCTCCTCTGGTTGATAACAATATGCCTGATCTGTGTATAAGACTAAAGGGACTAAAAATATTTTAACTGCTTGTATCTTACTATCGATATCCATATAACAGAGTTTCCATTTACTCAGTTTTTGTATATCTTTTGTTTAGTGTCTTCCCACACATCCTTAGCTCCCACACTGGAATCATTTTTAATCCATACTCCTAAATACTTCATTTTATCATGTTCCCATAAATATGGATATTGCTGAATCAATTCACGTGTGCGTACATAATTTACTGCTATTGCCTTTGTTTTAGCTTCATTAATTTTGTGTCCTGAAAAGATTTGAAACTGTCTCAAAATGTTCCACAACACTGTAATGTTCCTTTCTGCTTTTGTCAGGTATAAAATAATATCATCTGGAAATAGAGCCAGCTTTTCTTGACTACCATACCAATTACATTTTTGTATATGAGTCCCTTATTATCTTTGCCAGTGGTTCTAAATATAATGTAAATAACAAACGAGAGAGGACACCCCTGCCTGGTTCCTCTGCTGAAGCAAAAATTATCAGACAGGACCCCACCTGCTTTAACTTTCACCTCCGATCCCTCGTATATCCTCCTAATCAACCTTATAATGTTATCAAAGAATACAAATGCTTCCATTGCCCTGCTCATAAAGTCCCAGCTTATGCTGTCAAATGCTTTCTCTGTATCAATACCCACCAACAACAGTAGTATCTTACATTTTCTTACATTCTGCTTCCTTATGAATCATCAGTGTTCTGTTAATGTTGTCAAATGCTTGTCTTCCCTCAACAAAACCACATTGATCCATATCTATCAATTTTGGCATCACGTTTGACATTCTTTTAGCCACTAGAGACATAAACACTTTATAATCATGGTTAGTATTGAAATGGGCCTGTATGAAGCTGGATCTTTACCCTCTTTAGGTATTACAGCTACCATTGCTTTCTTCAAGGATGTTGGTACTTCTCCACTTAAAGTACTGTTAAACAAAACCTTCCAGATCTTATCAGTTTTTTCCCTTCTAGCTTCCAAACTTTTACAGGAATACCATCTATTCCTGAGGACTTTCCTGTAGATTGGTTATATGTCACAATTTTTATCTCATCCCCTCCTATTGTGTTAGTAATTGAGCCTCATCTGCCTCTAACCTTGGCATATTTAATTCTTCCATAACATTTCCATTTTAACTAATTTCTTAACCATATCTCCCTTTCTTTTATTTGCACCCTATTTTTAACCGCTATTTTAATTTTATCCCACTCCCTAGCTACATTTTCAGAATAAATTTCTATCTTCTCTAATAGCTCCTGAATAATTTTCACTACCCATTCCTTAAACTCCTCTCCTTTCAACAAATAGATGGGAAAGCGCCAATATCTCATTTTTATTTCATCACCCTGTGATGTTATTTCAGTTATTGGCACATGATGTGAAATAGTTATAGGGTGCATATCAAGACCTTCAATTAAATGCACATGTTCCTGTGAAATGTAAATTCTGTCTAGCCTAGCCCAGTTTTTGTATCTTGGGGATTAATATCTAAATGCACGCCAAACTCCTAGTACTGAATTCACATCTCCCATGCCAAATATTTTCATAAATTTCTTCAAAAATCTACCGTCCTTTATTATATTTTCCCTTCTGGACCCCCTAGAGACATCTTCAATGTTGCAAATCAAATTTCAGTCTCCACCTATAAGTAATATTCCTTGCTGAGAACTGATTATTTCTCCCAGAATTTTCCTAAACTCCATTATATCAGTTTTTGGTGGAATATAAATATATGCCAGTGTAATCCTCCTCCCTTGACAGTAGCCGCTTAGTACTACATATCTACCATTATTATCTTTTAAATCCACTTCTATCACTATTGGAGCTCCTCTTACAATTATAAATACTCTTCTTTTCCTTTGCCCCAGTATTCTACTGAAAAACCATCCTGAAAACCTTTCTTTATCAAATTCACATGTTCGCTTCTTTCCAAGTGTATCTCCTGTAATATAGCTATTTGCACACTACATTTTTAATGGGTCTACTTCAGTAGACCGACCTCTCATTTACCCAACTCCCACTTGGCCGAGACAAACTTCAGAAGGCCGACACCCAGAACACCGACTTTTCACACGAGGTAAGTAACCGCTTGGCCATCCTGTTAAACTTTGCCCCTTACCCCCTGCGATAGTGCGATCTTGGAGTTGGTATATTTAGTTAGGGGGTGGGGGGGTGAAGCCCCTCACATCAGTGAGTTTAGTTTTGTTGCATTTATTTATTTTTTTATTCGGGATGGCCAAGAGGTTACTTACCTCACATGAAAAGTCAGTGTTCCAGGTGTCAGTCTTTTGAAGTTGTCGGTACTTTCATCTTGCCAAGTGGGACTCGGGTAAGTGAAACATTGGTCTATTGAAGTAGACCCTTTTTAATATAGTTCACTACTCTTTTCTTTTGTTTTTATCTGTGAGACCATTGACATTTAAAGACATTACAGAAAGCATCATTTTCTTAAAAAGTTATCATTCCTACTTTTTATGTATAACAGCTTTTTTGTTACATGTCTAATTCCAGATCTTGTGCTACATGCATATACTATTTGACAGGTTAATATTTTATACAGTTGTTTCTTGTCATCTCCATTTCAGCCTATGTCACATCTTACAAAACCTTTTGTTTTATTGCAAGCCCTCAAACAAACAAAAAAACACACCCCAATACCCTCTAAAACCTATTAACTTAATAATACACAAAACTATGTACATCATGCCTGCTCAACTTGGTTGACTTCTTTGAGTCAGTCACCAGAGCTATGGATGAAGGCAAGGTTGTCCATACAGCCTACCTTGATCTGACCAAGGCCTTTGATACCATTCCCACTCAGGAATCATAGAAAAACTCACTAAGCTAGGCATCAAACCCTATATCACTAGGTGGGTTGCAAACTAGCTCACAGATATAACCCACAGTGTGAAAGTAGCTGACTCCAAGTTAGACTGCCGACCAGTCATGAGTGGAGTCCCACAGGGTTTGGTCCTGGATACTCTCCTGTTTGGTATCTACTTCTCTGAAGTCCAGGCCAACACAAAGGGACTCTGGCTGACAAATTTCACAGATGATTGCAAGTTGGGAGCTATTATTAACTCTCCAAGTGATGTTGACACCCTACAGAAAGGCCTCACTAAGACCAATGACTGGTGTCAGAACCATGGCCTTAAGCTCAATGCCAAAAAGTGTGTCATCATCCCCTTTGGGAAAAACCTGGTTCCCATGCATTACCACATTGATGGTAGTCCACTGAACACAGAAGATGTTATAAGAGATCTGTGAACACAGGTTGACAGCAACCTTTTTTTTGACCACCACATTGCCACTGTGGTCAGAAAGTCCTTCTATGTGACACATCTCATTACTAAGGTTTTGCATCCAGGAAGAAAGAGGTCATTATCTCCCTCTACTCTTCCCTCATTAGGCCAATCATTGAGTACAATGTCCCATTTGGCATGTACGTCACTAGACACCTGCAACAACTGGAGAGGCCACAAAAGTGCCTCACAAAGAGGATCCTAGGCCTTAAACACTTGTCCTATATGGACAGACTCAAAAAACTCCAACTATTCTGTGTCTCATATCACCTACTTAGAGGCGATCTCTGCTTGACTTACAAAGCCATGTCTGACCCAGCTCTGTTAGAAATCCTACATCTAAAGAAATCCCAATCTGTCCGCACCACATGCTCCAGAGAACTCAACCTCATTACCACAATCAACAGAATGTGCTGGAGGGACAGGTTCTTAACACAGAGACTGCCCATGCTATGGAATAGACTTCCCATACATGTCAAACAGAGCACCTCACTGGACCTCTTCAAGAGAAATCTTGATGAGTGGATGGGAAATAGAAAATTCACCCCGGGGATCACTCCAGTGGCTCTACTCAACAGAGGCACTGGGTACTAAGGTAGGGTGGCATGATGCTAGGGTAGTCCTATGGGCTAGGCTTGTAAAGCCTCCAGGGCCATTAGCCTAGTACACACCTATGAACATCTTCAAATATTGAAGTTTTAGCCTCCTAATAGGAACAAATGTTCCAAAGTGGCAGCCACATACACACTGGCTTGAGATAACCTAAAAGAAAGGTTATTCATGATAAGTTGCATGGTACAGCTTATGCTTCTACTAAGAGCTGGCTGGCTTTATCTTATCTTAATAGCTCTCTCAGCTGGGAAAACAATTGAATGCTTTCAGAAAACATTTTCTCCAAGCCGTTTGGTTTTATCAGATTTTCTCCTAGAGACATGAGAACTAGACACAAAACTGCCAAGCATACATTTGTTTACTAGAAAAAAGCCTTACAATATTCAATATTCATTTTCATTTACTTTCTTTCTCTTAAAACATAATAGATTAAGCTAGGGGTGTTAACCCAGTAATTCCCCTATGGAATAATGATACAAAGCACACATTTTTTCTTTTGTCACGCTCTTTCAACCAGATTGTCTTTTCTTTCTTTTTTTTTTCGTTACAATGCCATGCCTATATTTCTTAAAACTGAACAAGGAGAAAAAGAGAAGAAGGGAGAAAAAACAACAGGAGCAGCTATTTACATTAGTATACTCATTACACTTAAAAATAACTGAGAGAACTTTACATTACAACATGCAAAGAAAACCATGCATTATTAAAGTAGTACCATTAAGAAAAAATTGTTTTACTTACAGTTAACTTTTCCGTCCTCTTCCTCTTTCCTGAATATTTTTCCTAACATTAATGACATGAAGTAGGGCATATACTTTAGAGTCCTCTACAAGTTTAACAAAGCTCAAAAAAAGTCCAGTACTTCCAGATTTCCTTGTTCTGTTATGTTTCAAAACTATAATTATGGCTTTGTAATTCCACATTTGTCATTCTCCAAGTTACCGGTTTTATTTTCTGAACATTAGTGACCTAATGTAGGGCATATGTTTTACAGTCCCCTACAAGTTTAACAAAGTCCAATAAAGTCCAATATTTCCAGATGTTCTTGTTCTGTCATGTTTCACAAATATAATTATTGCTTAGTGAGCCCACATTTGTCACTTTCTAGTTTCTGGTTTTATTCCTGTTCGTTTCCATCTCCCAAATCCTATCTCTGCTTCATTTCCAATGTACTCTCGATTCTTCAAATTGTGCTTTTTTTTCTTTCTCTCAAGCATTTTCCATTTAAATATTGGAAAAGGTTTCACTGCACTGTCTCTCTGTGGTCTTTATTACCAGAAGAACAAGAAACAGAATATCCTATTTCACAGCTCACTTTTTGTTGGACAGACTTTTGTATTTCTTTCATAGTATGTACTTCATCAAAAATGATTTTGTCCCTCTAGGGAAAAATATTTTGAAGATCACTGGAGACAGCAGTTTAAATCTCATGCCTGCTTCTCAACATTCCCTGAATAATGGAATACATTTACTCATCTTCTGCCTGGTGTACAATTAGTTGTTATTCTCCACAAATACTCTGCTGTCTCTCACTTTTAGTACTTTGTCCTTCTGCCAAATTTTTGTCAGTTTTGCCAGAATCAACTCTTTCTGCTGGTAAGATTGCATATTTACTATTAAAGGTCTAGGTTGTGCCCTTTCAACTAAAAACTCCTGCTGTGGAATACCAGTCCAGTTGGTGATTTGTGCTTTCATAAAATTAATACAGTCTGTACCTTCTAGCTTCTCTGGTACAGCAGAAAATCTCAGGTGTACCCTCTATTATTTTTTGAAACATCTCATCTTGTGCAGTATCATATTCAGCCAGTCTTTTCTTCATTTCAACCTCTGAGTTTTACAGTTTTAGCACCTTATCTGAATATCTGTTTAAAGCTTCTTACATTTTTTCCAGGCTTTTATTGTTTGAGTTGATATACTTCATCAGTGTTTTGTTTATTTTAATCAGGTCAGTGTGCAGTTGCCATATTGAAAAATTAATTTACAAAGGTGTACTTCCGCGATGGTGCAGCGGTAGCTTTGTTGCCTCACAGCAAGAGGTTCTCCTGTTCGATTCTCGGCTTGGGTTGGGAGTGCCTTCTGTGTGGAGTCTGCATGTCCTCCCCGTGGTCGAGTGGGTGTTTGAAAGACATGCGTTGAATGGGCTTGCCTTCGTTGAAGGTTGGGCATTGGGCTGGCAACTTGACACCATAAAAATCAACTGCCAATCATTAGCGGACCGGAGTTCTGCTGTGGCGACCCCTAACCAGGAAAAGCCGAAAGACAAACAAAAAAACTATTTACGAAGGTGCTGCATGCTGTACCTGCTGTACTGGACTGGAACCAAAGTCTTCTTAAGACACAAAGTCTTGCTGGCTGTTTATTGCTGAATCAGAGTCTGGTTATTACACAGAGTTTTGCATGACTGTATCTGTAGTCTGTTTAAAGCACCGAGCATTGCAAATTGCACACTGATAAAGAAATATAATTTGCAGCACAATACTATTTTACTGTAAGCACAGTTACTAATAAATAACTTATTTTTATAACAAACAAGACATAGGACTGTAGTTTACAGATTTCATGTGCAAAGTTTTTTCTTCGCGACCAATATAAATGACAGCTTTCCATTCTCCATTTACCTTGGAACCTAAGTTCCTACATACCTCTAACACAGTTTGATTTACAGTTCTTATATACTCTTTTAGTCACGCACTTTAAATCCTGTTTTTCCTCTTGGTATCTTTTTTAGACTTTTGTAGGAAAAGCACATGATATATGTTTGTAGACATTTATATTGTCCTGTGAAACCATTTAATATTTACTTGTAAGCACTTCTGCTGATGTGAGAATGCATGCAATATTTGCCTTTCAGAATTGTTTTCTGCTGATTCTATAAAAATCCATGTACATTTATATGTCAAAGTCTTTGCTGATACTGTGGGAGAACATGTTTTTGAAGGAAACAGTGTGTTTAAAAAGCCATGTCCATTGTAAGAGAGCATGTCAGACCTTTTTCTGATATTAGAAAAACATGTTTGTTCTTTTTTCATAACACATGGATGCCCATTTTACATTGTTAAACTCTATACCTACATTCAGGCAAACTTTTTATGTTATGCTTTATCTTTCAGCATATTTATAACAGAATTAATTTCAAACTTTTATTCACAGTTCAACACATTCTAACAATTCTATCTCATTATTTTAAAACAGTTTATACTGATATGTATCTTTTGGTCAGATCATAGGAAAGAAAACCTTTAGTCTTTTTTGATACAATAAGTCAAAATGCAATTTTACATAGTTAATACAATATCAAGTATTAATACCAGAACTGAATATATATTTTAATTTAACAACTTTTTCTTTGCAGACCATTCTGTGAAAATATTTTACCAATTATGGCTGTGTGTGCTTTAATTTTATTTTCTAACTTGATTAATTTGTTCTTTTACAATTACAGAACTTTATTCATGACTTAGAATTGCTTTATTAACTTTTTGCAACTGTTGAATTAACTGTTTACTTTTATTAATCACTTTATAACAAGAGTTTAGATACAGACTAATATCTACAAGAGGCAAGGACTATGTGCTACTGCAAGCGTTATTCAGTGCTGACAATATAGTTTCAATGTCATTTTAACCATAACATTGTGGTCATATCTCTGAACTGCCCATACACTTTAGTTGACAGTGAAGTGAACATTTTAAACACCTCGGTAAAGTACTGAACTGCGCTTAGATAATGCATATTTGAATGTAATTGTTTTGAATATTTAATACTTGAGGATTAAAAAAAAACATGGTTTATACACTGAAGAATGCTATTTACATATTAGTCCATTAGCTGTATGAGTACAATATTTAATATAATTTTCCTCTAACTGGGGTAACCAATACTGGTAAGGATAAAATGGTGGTCCAAAAAACAGTGATAAAATTACAACTTGTGATAAAATTACAACTTGCAAATTACTTTTTAACTTGTTACTTTACAATGCATTCTGTACAATATGCATCTACACAGACTGTTTGCTACCAAAGCATTTCAATCTAGTAGATACCCTGGACCCATTTTTTAAACATAAGTTTTCACACATATTTATTAGACATCAATTTCATTTGCACTGAATTCTTTTGCATTTGTACATACAAAACTACAAAGTATATTTAGTCCAATCTACAAATTTAGTAATATTAACATCAAGCAAAATCTTTTTTTTTTTAAATGTTATGCCTCTTTAGAAGTATCTAGTGGAACTGACACCAGAGGCACAATCCCTGTTATTTTAGGTATTAAGCTACATACTGAACAATTAGAAACATTCATGCTTTTTGCATACCAACATTGTCTTGCCAAAAACATATTAAAAGATGGTGACCAGTATTGCTCATTTTTTTCACATATTTTTACTCTCTCTTGCATAGCTTTATAGTTTAACAGGTTACAAATACAATTTTAATATTAAGCAATACAATAATAATTAGCATGATAGCTATTAGCAACTTGTAAAATATCTTGGCCTGTCAGGTTTACTCTGTTTACCAGTATTTCTAATGCACTAATACTTGTTTTCCCCTCCCCATAAAAGAGTATTGTCAAGAGGGAATGATATATTATTTTCCTTCCTGTAGCTTTATTTTAGACCCTTCTGAAGTACTGCTTATACAGTCAGTGTAAAACTGAGAGAGTGCCCTGACACTTTGGTTAGACATTTGCTTTATTAGGTTATTAACAAACTGTGGACCTTTGTCTGATTTGATAATTTTTGGTCACTCCCCATGACAGAATATATTTTTATAAAGCTTTTGCTGTTTACTACTAGTAGTAGGTATTTATACTCTCCTGCATAATTTATCTGAACTGTATGTATACTATGGCCCATCTGCTGGCTGTACGTGATGTAACTAAGATTTTTTACTTTTAACATTTACCTGCAAACAGATCATCAGTGACAAGCATGCACAATTGTGACATTTTATTACAATTACCAAATAGTGCTGCATGTGGACACTTGACAAGTATGTTTTAATAACAATAATGTTTTAGAAAAACACAAGCTACTTGCCTGGCAATCTGTGTTGTTTTTTACCTTATCTGCTCAACATTTTTTGTAACTACTCATTTAGCATAGGAAGGTCTGAACTCTGTAGACCATAGTTAACCCTTTTAGCATTTTCCTTTAATCATCTGTTAATACACTTGCAGCGTGATAGTAGAATGTAGTTGTAAAACACTTAGAATTATAATAAGTATTTGTGATTTGCATAAATATGCATTTATACATAAATGGACATTATTATACAATTAGCTTACATATTTTTAAGTGCTCTGCCATTCATTTTACAAAGACTGCTTGACTAATATCATCTGTGATTTTATTATTATTATTTTTAATTGTCTATCAGAGCTTTGACTGTTTGATGTGGTGTTATTATACAATTATAAAGAAATTGTACAAAACAAAATAAATATTTCTTAACTAGCATATTCTTATTTACATTATTTACATTTGCTGTTGTCTTCCTTGTCCTCTTGTGCATTGTAAACAGATGTAGTTTAGATGAAAAGAAAATACATGCATGTCAGTCTTGTGACCAGATTTTTTACTGTTATTTACTACTCGTTTGATTTTTATGCACTAGAACTGTTTTGTTTACCTTTTGACTATGCTATGAGAATGGCAGTCATATGCTGTACTTTACTGTAGTACTGGTGAATGTCTTGCTTTAACTGAATGAAAGTTTTAAAACATTTGAGAATGATTTGTCCATACATTAGATTCTGCTGTGTATGCTTAACCATTTTCAAAACATGAGCATATTGCAAAACTATTCCTTTTTTGTACAGATCGGCTGTAGTTTCTTGCTCTTTTTCAATTTTGTAAGCTCAGCTGTATGCAGGAAGTCAGTCTCTGTCAGTTCAGCTAATTTATTTTTTGTATCCTGTAACTGCTGTTTAAGAGTCTTCTGTAATGCTACACAGGCTGCTTGATATTTTTCAGTAATCTGTTCTGCTGAATCTAAAGCTTCTATGCACTTATGAAAAAATGTTTGCATAACTTGTTTAAACTTTCTGAACTCATTTTGTCTTTCCTTTAGAAGTCTATTAAATTTATTTGTAACAAGATGTACTAGAGTTTCTGTCAATGACTGATTTGACTGTTGTAACTCTGAGATTAATGCAGTGGCAGAACATAACTGCCCAACATCTGAATATAATGTAAGCATATTAACTTTTTCTGTTTTTTTTACCATTAAAAGGTGTGTCTGTACAGTCTGTCTTTGAATAATGGCATGTACTATATTTTTATAACATTGTACACAGAAAGCAGTTTCATATGATATACACAATAAACATTTGTCATACCACACATGGTTTTGTTTGGGATACCAGTCAAATATCGTAATCCATTTGCTTAATGCCTTATTATGAACTTGCCCTAATAAGATTTTACATTTGCTAATATGCTGTGTATACCAACATTCCATTCTGTTATTATGACTTCTAATGGCATCCATACTGTATGTAACACAGAAAAAATTCTTACCAATCAACAGAGAAGCATATGGCCAGGCTGCTTACTGCAGATGGTTGAAAAGTCTCTGTAGTCACTCATGAAGCTGGTGAAACAAAACTGGCAGTTTCAGTTTTGAAACTTTGTTCTTCACCTTTCTTGGAGAATTTATGGCACTGCGACTTTCCTGCACTGCAGTCTCACTGGATTCAGATGTCTGAGGAGCTGTACTGGTGCAAACTATAGAAACTGTAGAAAACTTAAGTACTTAACATAAATGTTAGTTACTGTGATTTTACTAGAGTGACCTTATACAAGGCATCACACTCCCCCTGCATTCGGATACAGGCTAGGATCACCATTGAAAAATTAATTTACGAAGGTGCTGCATGCTGTACTTGATGTACTAGACTG
Source organism: Protopterus annectens (assembly GCF_019279795.1). Lineage (NCBI taxonomy): Eukaryota > Metazoa > Chordata > Ceratodontiformes > Protopteridae > Protopterus > Protopterus annectens. The sequence goes on along the minus strand of NC_056737.1, from coordinate 1,836,598,683 downwards.
GAACCAAAGTCTTCTTAGGACACAAAGTCTTGCTGGCAGTTTACTGCTGAATTAGAGTCTGGTTATTACACAGAGTTTTGCATGACTGTGTTTGTAGTCTGTTTAAAGCACCGAGCATTGCAAATTGCACACTGATAAATAAATATACTTTGCAGTACAATACTATTTTACTGTAAGCACAGTTACTAATAAATAACTTATTTTTATAACAAAAAGATGTATGACTGTAGTTTACAGATTTAATGTGCAAAGTGTTTTCTTCACGACCAATATAAATAACAGCTTTCCATTCTCCATTTACCCCGAAACCTAAGTTCCTACATACCCCTAACACAGTTTGATTTACAGTTCCTATATACTCTTTTAGTCAAGCACTTTAGATCCTGTTTTTCCTCTTGGTATCTTTTTTGGACTTTTGCAGGAAAGCACATAATATCTGTTTTTAGACTTTTCTATTGTCCTTTTGTGAAACCATTTAATATTTACTTGTAAGCACTTCTGCTGATGTGAGAATGCATGCAATATTTGCCTTTCATAATTGTTTTCTGCTGATTCTATAGAAAGCCATGTACATTTATCTGTCAAATTCTTTGCTGATACTGTGGGAGAACATGTTTTTGAAGGAAACAGCTTGTATAAAAAGCCATGTCCATTGTAAGAGAGCATGTCAGACTTTTTTCTGATATTAGAAAAACATGTTTGTTCTTTTTTCATAACACATACATAGTATGGATGCCCATTTTACATTGTTAAACTCTATAACTACATTTAGGCAAACTTTTTATTCAATGCTTTATCTTTCAGCATATTTACAGCATAATTAATTTTACAGCATAATTAATTTCAAGCTTTTATTCACAGTTCAACACACTATAATACATATATTTTTCTCTATATTACTGATAGTCATGTCTGGAGCTTGCACTGCATTTTGCTGAACAGGTGCAGTACTTTCCCCAGTCAGTGCTTCTTTATCACCCTTTGTAGATGATTTTCCTTCAGGTCCTCTATATTTCTTTTTCCTGACATCCCAGCAGTGCGCAGTTACTGAAATTTACCCAGAAATTTAGGTCCACTGCTAAGTTTCTGTTTTCACACTAGGAGAACTAGAATTAAGCTCTTACTCAATGTGAGCCATCATGGAATTCTGCCAATTTCAAAAGCTTTGTCCTGATACAGATCTGTCTTGGTTTTCTGTCATAAATGAGTCAAAAAACTAAATACTTGCCTAAATACCTTTATCTTTCAATATAATTTCTTAATTGCCTGTGCACATCCCTCAAATAAAACCTACTTTCATCTTTGTTCTGTGGATAAGTACAAAGGAATAGCAGCTGAATAGTTTGAATAAATGAAAACTCTAATACTTCATTTTGCTTACAATATGAGTTAGCTCTAAGGGCTAACCTGTAACCTGTCCTAATTAAAGATAGTATATGACTCCTTGCAGAATAAGACTTGCAGCCCACAGGTTCTCCTGGTGGAGCTAACAGTGACCAAGAACAGAATATTCCAAAATGCAAATTTAAATGCTGCTAATCTAACCATCTCTAAAAGAGAACTTCCTTTAAGAAACCGAGTAGGCCGTTTACCATAACAGCAGCTATATAAGTCAGATCACTGATGCAGTAGCCTTAGCAACTTGTCCCAAACTGTTGAATGCCTACAGTCTGTTCCAGCACTCAGAGCTTTGTAATCTGCCCCCAGGACATTGGCAAGGTCCAGTATAAAAGGTGCATCAGTCCACATTTTAGTTCTTTCTTGCCCAAGTAGCCCTAGGGAAGGTTCTCTATATTGTTCATTAGAAAGATGCCTAGAGATACAGTGAGCCTTCACATTACTTGTCCACTGTGTCTTTCTGCCTGCCAAGAGAAAGTACATTTGTGTAACAACTTACCGTAACAGTAAATGTTTGACTAGGTCATTGTTAAAGTAATAATTTCTACTGGGACTTTTGCCATAGAAGACCCAACAACTGGCTCAATTGCCAGAGCACATCACATTTTTCTCCTTCAGGGTTGGCAGACATCCAACCCTTAGTGATGTCAGTACATTTCTTGTATAAAGTCGGGTAATAGTCTAATTCACAAGCTCAAGTCATAATTTTTTTGCAATTAGTGCAACTTTTATAGTGATACTTCAATAATCATCATCATCATCAACCTCGTTTTTCTCATTTTGTACATGGATGGGTGTCACATGAAGAGTGACCATCACTGTTTTGCAAATGTCTGAGTGCAAATTAAAAAAAAAGCAGCTTATTCTGATGGCTGGGCTTTTTTTCTGAAGCAGCCTGGCATTACATTACATAGGTTCATACATTATATCTATAAATATAGAATCCTACTTTTCACTGAAGGCAGACTTTGCTCAAAAACAGCTCACAAATGAACATCATTTATGGGTTAACTTACAAAATATGTTGGAAAAAATGTACATTTCAAGATATGCTATGAAAATGTGTAAATCAGAAGGAAGGACACTACCAGTGCCTTATACAGACATATAGAGAGGGTAGGAGAGACACATGATTTTAGATTTGTTATATTAGATATCATTAAAATGGACCCCGGGGGGAGATCACAAAACCCTGCTGGGGTTCAAGGAAGTGTGGTGGCACTTATTTTTGGATGTGGCCACTCCACCGGGTCTCAATGACCATATTTCGTGCAAACCTATATTGGAGATGAAATAGGTTAATGTTAAGGGGCAATGAGTTGATCAATATCAACTGACATAGGAAGTGTCATTTTGAATGCACATAATATGACGAAGTTTAGACACGTTTGTTAAATTTAATTATTAAGTTAGGCAATGTGTATGCAATAAATTTTTCAACAGATCATATTAAAATTAAAGGAAATGCAATATTGTGTATATAACTATTACAGGACAAAATGTTGTACTGTTTTAAGTTATACATTATGTATTTAGTATTATATGGAACAGTGATTTTGGCAATATAACATTAATTCAACATGTTTACAATGTAAAACAACGACAGAAGTTATTTATAAATGTTTTTAAATAATTTTATAGGTAGATTTTATGCAATTCAGTGTAATTTGTTTAATTTATTGAGTATAAATAAGGAGTATATACAAAAGGATTCATTGTTATGCTGAAATAGGAATAGCATGTGTATACAGCTTTAAAGGAAAAAAGTTTGGAGCCAACTTTTGAATTGAAGCTGTAGTGTTTTCAAGTTACAATGTTCTGAAGAAGCCCACAGTGTAGTGGGTGAAAGCACTTAACATTTCTTCATCACGGAATAAATTATACATTTTCTATAACAGCAGGAGGTACTTGTTCACTTATTGGTGATGTCTTTCGAATGCCACTCGACCCCGGGGAGGACAAATAAATGAGGATTGCAGTCACTGAATAATGACAGACATTTGATTTTCTGGTCTGATAGCCTTCATTTAAAGCTTACTAATTCAAAGTCTGTTGCCCTAGCAACTTTGTAAGTATATAGGGGCAAAATGTGTACCTGAGTTTAGTCCTTTGTCTACCGTTTGTTTAGTTTTCTGTTTGAATTTTGGGCTAAGTGGTTAAGAAGTAGGTTATGGGACTGCAATGGGTTGCACACTGCATTCTGACAGCAGTGAGCTGAGAAGATACATTCTTGTGTATCTTATATTGATGTATTTATTCATTGATTTGATCACATTTAGCAGCTGATGTATACAGTCACAGTCATACAAGTGGCTATAGCTAATGGTTGCTTGTATGTGTGTCTTTGTTGGTTGAGGAATGGTGGGTGGCATAGATGCACTCAGCTGTCCCTGATTTTTGCAGAATGTCCTTGATTTTGGCATATTTTGGTCTTTTCATAGTTTTTTTGGCAAATTAGTGAGGATTGCAGTCACTGAGTAATGGCAGACATTTGAGCTTCAGACTTAACAGCTTTCAGCAAAACTTGCTAATACAAAGTCTGTTGAAAACAGATCAAGTCAAAGAAAGATTTCTTTAAAAAAGGAACACCTTTACTGAATTATCACTTATGACATAGGCAGTCATACATTTGCATAAATGAAAACAAACCATATTGACATGTTTTCAGCTGCAAACATTATGCATTACATATAATCATCTATTCAGTCATTGTCAGTTAAACATTACATAGCTCATTCAATTCTTGCCTCCTCTTAACCTCATTCCTCTTCCAAAGCATTATTCTGCATACATTGTTTCCATAATTCCAATTTTTTCCTATGTAATTTACTCCTACCTTTTTATAAAGATTCCAATTCCATTTTTCTCTGTTGTACTATAGTCACTACTTCTAGTATGGTTAATTTAGCCCTTAATTTCCATTTACTAGAAGTTGCTTTTCTGGCAATAACCAAAATTAAACTCAGCAAGGCATTATTTACTATGTCTGGGCAATTTTGATTCTGTATCACAGCTCAAAAATAATTTCCTTAATTACATCAATTTGCTCACCCATTATTTCTGACAGAGGATATTGCAGGAAATTTTTAAAGTCTGCCAACTCATTACAGTCCCAGACAATTTGTTCACAATTTCCTATTTTTTCCCATCACACCTCCAACATTTGCAATCTACCTGAGAAAAAATGCTTTGTAGTCTGCTTGGGGCATAAAACTACCTATGCAAACATTTCCATGCAAAGATCTTAAGTCTTCTAGACTTTGTTGCATGTTTGGGAGCTATAAATATATATATATATATATATATATATATATATATATATATATATATATATATATATATATATATATATATATATATATATATATATATATATATATATATATATATATATATATATATATATATATATATGTATATATATGTATATATATATATATATATATATATATGTAAATCCTACCATTGTGTCTTTGTGAAGTGCTTATCTAGTCTCTTTTTCTAGTCCTTTCTAACCTCCTCTGATTAATTCCTATACTTATCATGCACTACTTTATATGCCCTACTATTCATTTTTAACAGCAGCTTCTGCTCTAGATTCTACTAAAAACTCTACCAGTGTGCTATCCTTTCCCTTAGGATTACCCTATTCCTTTCTCTTTCCTATAATCTGATATCAATCCTTGATAGGGAAGTCAATTTATAGCCTGCTGTCCAAATGAATACTTGCCCTCTTCAAATTCTAATACCTTTCCCTCTTTAATTATTTGCTCCTAGTACCATGGTTCCTTTCCTAGTTTTCTCTATTAAATTACAGTTCCCTCCTGCCTATACTCTATACCCTTCATTGCAGTCATCCCTACCAGCAGAATCTCCTTTCTCCATTCCATTGTTGGCTTAGGTCTTAGAATACTTTCTGTTACTTTATTTATATAATATTCTGTATGGTTATTGGTATTCTCTTTAAGGATCTGCATCCAAAACCCCAGTCTCTCCTTATATCTTGAGCTTCCCTCTGTTTCAACATCAACTCTTTCCACTTTGAATTATAGCTTTTGCTTGTGTTATGTATAAGAGCCTTAAGTGCGTAGCACTGAAATACCCCTTCAAATCAGGTAATCCCAAACCACCTTGTTCTACTGGAAGGATTAACTTATCCCACTTGACTGTTCCCCTCTTCTCCTCCCAGATAAAATCCTTCAACTTTTTCTTAATTGCTGTCCACAGCTTCTCCTTTGATTAAACTATGCCTTACCTGTGTATAAAACTAAATGGACTAAAAACATTTTCACTGTTTGTATCTTTCTATCCATTTCCATAAAGCAGAGCTTCCAATTTGTCAGTTTTTGTATTAACATTTGCTTAGTCTCTTTCCACTTATCTTTAGCTGCCATAACAGAACCTTTTCAACCATAATCCTAAGTTCTTCATTTTAACATGTTCCCATAATTATAGGTATAGGTCAAAAGAAGATTTAACCCATATGGTGGTGGTATACCCATTATATGCCCAAGTACATACATTTAATATATCCACATTTTTGGACCACAATATGGCAGTAATTCCAAAAGATCCTTATTAATTAGCGATCTTACTTTTTATAACCAGGGATGTGCACCCATCACCTACTCAGAACTTACAATATTAGTGATATAAAGAATAAAGAATAAAAAGTAGAATAAGAAATATATACATACTTACTTCTTAAGTACATACATGAAGAAGGCAGTAATGGTACAAAAGTTAAATTTAGTACCATGAGCAATAAACATTTAATTACTTTTTAAATGTTTTTTTTAAGCAAATGTGTTATGTTAAAGTTGAATTCTGATTACTAGCACAAATAAAGCATTCATCCACACCAATTTAAAGCTTTCTTGTCCAGGAAATAAGCAAGGCTATCTAGCCTAACTAAACCTGGACAATCCATGGTGCTAAGTTGAAAAGTAGACTGAACACTATCTTGGACAGGAATTTAACAGACATTATGTCCCCTAGGTCTCTTACATGTGAAGGAAGGAGAAGGGGCTTAGGAAAGACAATAGGCATCCAGATAGTTTGGTTGAGGTAGAACTCAATCACTACTTTTGGCTTAAAGGAGAGGTAGATCTTAAGGCTGACCTTGTCTTTGTGAAAAGAACTATAAAGGGTCTTTGCACGTAAGGGCCTTCAGGTGTGAAATCCTTCTAGGTGAAATGATACCAAATAACAGCACATTTCTGGATTAGGTATTTATGGGAGCTGAGGCAACACGTTCGAAAGGAAGGAGTGCAAACTTATCCAGGGCATAATTTTAGTCCCATGGAAAAGCAGTAACCACTGGCCTGAAATGTACTGCTCCCTTAAGGAAATACTTAACAGGCTGCAGTGATACAAGGAGATCCTCAGGCATTCAGACTGAAATGACAGAGGGAGTTACCTTTACAGAGGTATACGTCAGGCCTGATTTGGACAGATAATTCAGGTACTGCAAAATGAAGGATACTGAAGCTGTAAGGGGGTGCTGACTCTTGCTATGGCATGTGACAAAAAATTGCTTCCATTTGATTAAGTAGAAGTTTTTTATAGCAGGTTTCCCAGCAGTCATCAATGAGCTGATGCCTGAAGGGCAGAACATCTAAATCATCCAAGCAATGAGCTGCAGTGCCTACTAAGAAATGAAGTCTGTAACTCTGAGATTATAGCGAGTACTCCATTTGCCTGTTGTGATGCTTTCACAGTTTTTTATAAAATGAGTTACTCTTCTTATTTTGTGGGTGTGTAGGGGGTAGAAGAGGGCTTAGATAGGGATATGGGTAGAAGGACAAGGAGAACCTTCCAACGGTAATATTTGCTCCCTTTGGGTTGTAGGACCCTGGGAGAGGGGCTTAGTATTCCTTTGGTCTGCCTTTTATTCTGTTACTTGTCTCTCTTACCCCTTTTATTCTGTTACTTGTCTCTCTTACCCCTTGATGGCTTATCCTTTCCTTGCCCATAACTGTAGGAGCTATACTTTGATGGGTGGTTTCTCTTATACCTTGGCATGAGTAAATGAAAAAATATGTTTCACTGACTGCATAATTTTCCCCTTGCAGCCATCCTTCTGAATATTTCAACAGTAGGGATCACAAACAGCAGATCTTTATCAAGAGATATATTAAAGAGCTGCACTTTGACATCTTTTGGTAGGATTTAGACCCTCAGCCAAACATGCCTTCTAACCAGCAACTGCCACCATAGATGTTGCATCCACAACATCACAGCTACACACGAGTGTTTAGCCATCTGCCTAACAGTCTGGGTGAACTATAATAATAATCTCAGTCTCATACTTCCATGAAACACATCAGGATGTTCTTGGAGTCCAGTGCCTCTTTGGCTTCCATTTGAAGTTGTTTTTTTTCATTCTGTAAAGAGTGCCTCCAAATGAGATTCCCTTTGTGTCAGAAACAAATTATGTGGAGTCATTAGGGTCTATGTCATATCCTAAAGGAGAAGGCATAGGAAGGATAGTGTAGTCCCCCCCCCACACACACACATTCTGCAGAGTCAGGCTCCATCTCTGGGGAGGGTTCTCATTTTCTAAGAGATGACTCCAAATACTGAAGGCAGATCTCCATTTGGTTGCAGGTTCTGCAAGACATGAAATAACTCTTGCACTAAGGTAGTCCATTCTTGTGAGCTTGGGTGGGGTAGGAACTGAGATTCCATCCAGTTACCTGTAACCTGTTACAAATGCAGGGCACTAGGAAGGGCTGATGTCCTGTGTTTTCATTTTTGGGTCCTCTTGACTAGGAATCTGCCTTTGAGGCCAGGGCCTGGAGATGGGAGTCCCAAACCTATCCATTTCAACTAGGGACATCCTTCCTGACTAAATTGTGTAATGATTGTCTTCTCCATCTGAAATAATGAAATGCACTTCAACAATGGACATCTGCAGCATGGTGATTAGTCCAAGTTCCACATGACGACTTTTGGCTTGATGGGACATGCCTAGTATGATGATAGGAGGTACTGCCAGCTAGGCCAGGGAGAAGTAGAGCAGCAGATGTAAGATGTGTGCTAGCACAGCTAGCTGGAATTTTATGAATAATTGTATGTCATTAGTATATCAACCTGATCTATACAAATGCTTGTGCTAAAAATTTATTTATTTGCTCTGCTTGTGTTAATTGTGTTAAAATGTATCAACAATGCATCCTGCTGAAATGAAGATAAATGTGCATTTATTATGGTAACTGAATTAAATGTATACGTTTCAGTAGAGGACACTGGCACAGCAATGGTTAACCAGCTGACTTATTTTAAGAAGAATAAGGGCAATGTAAATGAGCTGTTAAATCATTAAACGGCACATCACAGTGCTGAGTAGGGCTGGAGCCAGTAAGTCTGGGAGCAGCCATTGCCTGTTAGCTTTTGTAAAGAAGGAGGAAGTGTTGTAAATATTTCTAGATCCAGGCATTGCCATAAAAGCACTAAATGTGTATTGTAGCAGTCTGCTAAAGTCCTGTCTCAAGCTTCAAAAGAAGATATTGTGGGAACCTAGAGTCAGGAGACCACATGAGGTCATTCTGCAAGTCATCTTGGATATTGTATTTTACAGGGAGTAATCTCAGAATATAGAGTATTCTGTTTGGGGCTTGTCTAGAAAGATTGCTCACTTATTTCATCTTGCCTTGCCCAAGTAATTTACTAGGGAACAGTAAACTTCTTTTAGATTCAGTCAGGAATACATTGAAACTTAGTTTAGATATTGTTTTTCTTTATTTGAGTCTGTCCTTCAGTGTTCTTTTCACTATTTCCTGTGAGTTGAACTCTGTGGTTTACTGTGAATATGTATTCAGTATTTTCATCTACGTTTATTATTTATTATCAAATATATTTAAAACTTTTATTGTAGCTGGTTCTTGTAAAGAGTATCAAACCTTTGAGAGTACTTATATTTATTTGGTGACGCTGTGTGGGCCACTCCAGAAGGTTTAGCCATCTTGGTGAATTACTACCATTTGTATTAATATTAATATTGCACAGTATAATTGGACACCCTTTGTTAAGGGCCTTAGAGTAGCTGCTTGTAGAGTGTCTGGTGGTAGTGAATCTACCTTATAGTCTGGACAGAAGGGAGCATAGCTAGCAAACCTGTGCCAGCCTTTCCCAGGTGTGTGTGTGTGTGTGTGTGTGTGTGTGTGTGTGTGTGTGTGTGTGTGTGTGTGAAAAGTAAATCTTAAAGAGTGTGTGTGTCTTGGACACACGGCTGAGGACCTAACCCTACAGATGTACCAGTGGGGAGTCTTAATGGGGATGTGGAGGGAGGCAGATATAGAGACATCCAGACTCTGGGCTGAGTGTGTTCTCTGTGTGCTCTTATGGGAAATTGAGGTCTGCATCTGAAAATACTGAGTGTATCCATTTGTATTCCAAATGCACGCCCCTCTCCAGTGTCAGTGGTGAGAATTCAGGCTCCTTGATTACTGGCCCAACTTGGGGATGACATATAGTAGTGCCTATTACCTACTGGTAGCAGTGGTGGGCATCACGCCTAGGTCCTCAGGCATGGTGGTCTCCAAACAGGTTTTGCCAGAGATTTCAAAAATCTGAGATGCATGATCCAGGAGCTATGAAAGCATCCTGTTGGGACCCACATGTTTAAGCTGAGTATAGATGCTGTATGCTTTGTTCATTGCTCCTGAGTCCCTGATCACCTCCTTCTTAAGTCATTTCTCTGTGAACTTATTTTGTCCCTAGGCTGGGAAATAAACACAAACATGGCTTGGCAGTACAGGTCAAGACCTCAAGTGTCTTCCTTCCTAAAGTTGTTTTACAGGGAATGCTTTCTTCTCCCAATAAGTTTTGGGAGTAAAGCTCTGGCAAACCCTACAACTTCTATCATGTTCAGGTCCTAGCAGAAAAGACTGTAACTGTGACAAGAACATCTGGCTTTCTTCTTAGGAGTGGACATGTCCTAATGCATAATTGGTTGCCTGATCCCTCCCCAAAACAATGTGATACAAGTATCTATATCCAAAAGAATACTAAAGGCATCACAATTTCTCCAAGAGGATGCTTCTCTGCCTTGAAATTTAGATCAGGCTGAATAATGCCAGACTGCAATAACTGCAGAAAATTATGAGCTGTGTCAAGAAAGCACCAACATGGTGGGTAAAGATGGTAGCTTTATATAAGGAATCTACATTTGTCTCTGCACACATGGCAATTCAGAGAGGCTTTAGGGAAAGGTGATTTGCTACTCATCCAAGCCCTAGAATGTAATTAGAGGAAGCAATGGGGATAGATTGAGGGAAGCTGAACTGCATCAGTGACCTCATTCAAACATGTACTAATATAACACGTTTTATACATGACTATACTATGTTCTTCACATGGATCACTGCTGTAGTGGCAATTACTGCTACAATTATAGAAGCCCTTTGCTGTTGGGAATGTTAGATAGTGTCCATGTCTGGGATGCAGACGTCTCTGCAGGATGGCTGAAGTAAAACTTGCTCTGCTCCTCTATACAATGTACAATATGTAGTATTTGTAAAAAATCTGTAAAGAGGACCAACTCCAGAACAGCCCAGACACTGACCACAATACAGTAATGATGACCATGGCTGCTGTAGACATTGGCCCTCCACATCCTTTCCATGGCAGTATAACAAAAGGTAATGCAATAAGCCAACCTTTTGAAATGGTCTGCTGTAAACTGCTTTTTCTTCTTTTTTGATCACAAAGGAGACAAACAGATGCTCAGCTTCCTTATGTTCTCAGTTTTTTCTAGGTCATATCTTAATTGTCTATGCACATCCAAAGTATATGATATTGTCTTGCTTTTGTTGTCTGGATTAGGAAAAATGCTGTCAGCTATACTAGCTGGTTTAATCATTTCTGTGACCACCTTAGGCATGAAAGAGGAATTTGCATATAAACTGACCCTGTACCTTATGGGAGGCAAGAAAAGGTTCCTTACACATCAAGGAATGGAGCTATGAAATCCTCAGAATTGATGTGACTACCACTAAGAAGACTGTTTCTCAAGTCAGAAATATGAAGAGTGCCAATCCAGCTAGTTCATATGGGCTTGGGTCAAATTTTGCAGGACAAAATTTAACTTCTGATAGTGTATTCACTTCTTTCTTGGGTGGTGTTGTGCAACTCTTCTTTATGGGAACTTTGTAGCTAGTAGCAATGAAACTACATGGGGATCCAAAGGTGTGCAGGAAGAAATGCCCAGTGAATGTATCTTTACTGAGGCATAAGCCAATCTTTATTCCAAACAGTTCTGATAGCTATTCTAGAATCATTGACACTCCTGCAGCAACAGTGTATTGATTCCACCTTTGGCACCATCTATTAAATCTCCTTCATTTTTGTTAAGTAGTAGTAGGCCCCTGCCTTTCTTCACAACAAGCATATTCCCTGAGACTTGATGCTTAAAGGGTAATAAAACCATATCATACATGATGTATTTGTATGCAGGATTGGGTGTATTAAGGACTCTTTGAGCTGAGGCAAATTGTTTACACACTAAGGCAGTGTTCAGAGTTCCTCCCTTGCTATAGTCTTTAGAAGGGAGAAACAGTTCTGTCTCAGATAAAAATGTAAAACAAATCCAAGGCTGATGGTTGTGAGCAGCAACTGTTTTATTTGGTAAAACCACTTAAAACCAAAATAAAAAATGCATATATAAGTGCTTTTGTTCCTCATAGGAACTTCATCAGACTATTAAGATAAAAACATTTATACACACATCCATGAGCAATGACAACAATTCCTTTGATGTTTCAAGAGTGAGTGTCTCTAACCATTCTTAGGCAAAGTAGCATCATAATGCCATCTAATGTTGGAAGATTTAAGTGCACTTCATCATGACAGTGTGTAATCTTGCAAGTTAGCTAAAAAACTGTAAACTTTTTGTTTTGAACTAACTACGTTTTTATACATATATATTAGTTTCTGTAAAGAATCTTAGAGAAAAGATAAAATAAATAAAAATCAAATCACATTAAAAAGAGAACTTATAATCGTATACATAAAAATCACTCCAAAAAAAACTAGTACCTAAAAATAACTCAACATTTAATACATGCAATAAGATGATAAAAAATATTAAAACCAATTATAATGGGCAATAGGGGCATTCAAGTATATAAAATGTATGTCATACATCATTTACTTGAAGGGGCTTGAATAGGAGGAAAAATAAGTATTCAGTATAAAGTTCACATTAATACCTAAGTTTGACCACTCGGGGGTGGGGAGTAGACAGTCCCATTAGTGTAGTCCAACTTGTCCCTTTCCAGTTTTCCAATTTTCTTTTCACATAAAATATGCAATTGGTTGTCAATACTAGAAAAAAATCCTTTGGCATTCAAATTTATACCTGCTCACAGTTCACATAAATAGCTTGGTACTTAAAGTGCAAACCCGTACCAAAGGGGCCAAAGGTATTATTGTACCATTCGTCCCTACCTGTTTTATTACCTAGTCAATGCTTTAAATTTCAACAGGGGTGCAATGGAACAAGACTCGTTAAGTCTAGGCCAACCATGGGCATTCAAAGTCAGTTGCCAATATCTCTCTTGGATCAGATAAAAATGTACTATTAGCATCACTGCTTTCTCCTCCTGGATCACCTAGACAGAAAGGAGATTAGAGGGTAAGCAAGGACAGACTTGCCCAACTAAATGAGAGGTAATTCACTCCCCAAACCTTCTTGTCTGGTGCTGTGGAGCAGTATTCCTTCGGCTGTCTGTTGCTTGCAGAAACAAAGTGATCTATTTCTTACACATCCAACCTGTGAGCTAGCTGTAGAAAGATGTCACTGTCAAACTTCCATTCATGGGGTAGTACAGTTATCATGTTTAACTGTTCTACCAGTGAGTTCTGTTAAGATGAGATGTATGACACCCTGAGAAATATGCCTAATACCTCTCCATCTCCATCTCTTAACTCAAAAAATATGGACAAAGCCACAAATAATGGGGGGACACAGTCTCACAAATAAGGACAACTTTTAAATATTGTTTTTATAAACTTAGAAAGTTGCTAGAATAAAAGGTATTGTGTTGCCATGCATTTTCTGAATGATATGAAGCCAGAAACTCAAATGCCTGTCATTATTTAGTGAATTCAGTCTTACTGCTTTGCCACAAAAATTTAGAAAACCACAAAGTTTATGAAGGACAGACCAAAAATATGAGGCAAAAATCTGGACATTCTGCAAATATTTGGACAGTTGAGAAGTATTTGTAGGTCTGTCTCCCAAGCTTACACAGCCAGCCTACAAATGGAGGGTTGAGTTGGTACTTCTTTGTGTTTATGCACCACATCACATCAGTGCTTTCTCTAATTAAGAAAATTATCCCTGGCTTTCAGACTGGCTTGAAAGTCCTGATTACTTGGATGACAGATATCATCTCCTCTATATTGATAAGCCTCTTGAGCTGTTTGTTATTCCAGGTGCCTTGCACTCTGAAATTACCTGAGTGAGCTCACATGGCTGTGGCTGAAGTATCTGTAGTCATTGTTTAGTCCTTGAGTTCATTTCTGAAAAGGGACATTTAAATATTTCTGTTTCTATTGAACCTATCATGAGAGCCTGTCTTATGAATGAAAGTAAGAGCGCAGTCTCCTCTAAAGACTGGATGTGCTGACATCATATGCTTCTAAGGTACTACAATTTTCTCAGAATAAGTCTTGCTATAAGAACAGTAGATGCCATGTATCCTAGACAGTTCAGGTACTTTCAAACAGATACTACGTTGACACATATCCTGAAAGAATCAGGTTAGAGAGTTCACCTTTTCTTGCATCAAGAAATCTTTTGCAAAAAGACTACTGACTTTGATGGTGTCAGGCTGCACATTGGAGCACTGAGACAGAAAGACACAGGCTTTGAAAACAGTCCAATGTATAAGTGAGAACCCTTTCTAGACTTTCCAGAATCACACAGTCATATAAATAAGAGAAAATATGAATGCCTTTGGTTCTATTTTATATGATCACTACAGCCATGCACTTTATGAAGACACTGGGAAGCAGAAGATAATCTAGGACAAATTACTTAAAGCACTTGTCATCCCTGGGAAGAAGAAGATCTAGGTAGGCATCCTCATACTTCTCAACTGTCCAGATTTTCACAGAATGCCCAGATTTTTGCTCATATTTTTGGTCTGTTCCTTATAACATTTGTGATTTTCTGGCAAATCGCTAAAGGACTGAAGTCACTAAGTAATGAAATACACTTGAGTTTCTCAATTCATATCCTTCCGAAATGCATGCTAACAGAAATCCTGTCATTCTAGCAACTTTCTAAGTTTATTAAAGCAGTATTTAAAAATTGTCCCTAATTTTGGGCCTTTGTTCGCTCATTATTTTAGGCTTTGTCCAGATTTATCACAATAAGAGGTTGAGAGGTATGGCCATCCTTCAGATCCAGTGTAACCATTAAACCCTGTGGAAATAGGAGGATGACTGGCTTGCAGAGTTACAGTTGTTGAAGTTGGTATTTTCAGGATTTGGTTTAGTTTTAAATAATCCAGCAGAGACCTCAAAGGCCTCTCATTTCTTGGCTACAGAAATAGTGTTGAGTAAAGATCTCTGTCTTCTCCTCCTTTTACTACTATCTCTACATAAACCTTCCAATAGGGATTGCAATAGATGTCTCTGAGTTTTGGGCATTTGTAGAATTCCTGGAAATGTTGGCTTTAATATAAACTGGTTTGTGTCCATGGGAAACAACCTGCATTACATCTGTTTTATTGTGCTTTCCAGTTACTTGCAAATGAGTCCTGCTGCCCCCCATACGCACCTTTTTTTTTTTTTTTTCATTTATTCATTTGACAATGAGTTTTGATGTCTATATTAAGATTTCTGGAAGGAGGAAGGAGATGCATGTTGTATTCATGGCTGCTTCCTTGCCTGGACCTTGGTCCTGAGGATCTACCAAGCTTCTCTACTTAGTCTCCTTGCAGCTTTTTCTTTGTAAGCCCATTCTGCTCTGTGCTTGCTTTCCTTTATCTGATGACAACAGCATGGTCCACTTTTAGAAGGATAACTCATGTCATATCTGGGAATATGAGGAAGGAACAGTTTGACTCTATTTCTCTTTTCCTTCTGCTTTTTTAAATTATTCTTGGGCAGGTGTCCAGACAGCAATTCCTCTAGGGGAACACTGAGATGGCACTTGTTGACATCCTCAGGCAGTGTAACAAAAGTTAAGGCAGTGGATACTGCACCTTCAATCTGGCATGTCTCCTGATCCTGGATGCTGCATCAGTGGTATAACAGCCACAGTTAAGGCATGCCTTCCCACCTCAGCAGCAGCCTGGGTAATTTCCAGTATTCTCCCTTTCAGCAACTTGTTTGAGATAGCATCCCAACTTGCTCCTTTAGTTGTTTCAGGAGCTCATTCTGACATCTGTTTATATGGATTTATAAGGTCACAGTCTTAAAAGCCAGAGTTGCTGCCATGTACACTTTCTTTCCAAACTGGCACAAGATCCTACACTTCCAGTCACTGGGAAATATTTTGGGGCCTGGAACAACTTCGACCCTTTTGCAGCATCCAAGGAATGTAACAGAGTTCTTATACAATTATTTGTAGGAGGATTATGACCTGTATAACCTCTCAGGCTTCTGGGGAACAGGTGGTCAAGAGGGTAGTGCTAAGGATGCTTTAATAAAGACAACTTAAATGTCTGTACTATTGAAGGGATACCCAAAGGCTCAAGAGGACTTAAACCCAGGAGGTCTATATTTTTTTCTGGGTATCTGAGACATCCCTAGTATACCATCTAAAGTGGTCCTTCATAAGAAATAAGGCGTCTCTAAATTAAATTTTCTTTAAAGGAGAAGTAGAGGATCATACCTCTCAGCCTGGAAACATCAAAAATCTAGACAAGGCCCATGAAAAATAGGTAAAAATCTGTATGCTGAATAACATATACTTTGCATCACAATTATGTAACCCCACCCGCTCCAATGGAATTGTGGGATACCAACTTTCAAACGTAAACTGAAGAACAGACAACCAAAATATGGCACCAGAGTCCCCCCTGCAGCCATTCCAATGTCCCATTACCTGGCTATTTCCCCTCCCATTTACCATAAACCCTAATGTGTATTGTTGCCTCACAGCAAGACGTTCTCCTGTTCAATTCTCGGCTGGAGTGCCTTCTGTGTGGAGTCTGCATGTCCTCCCCACGGTCGAGTGGCCTCCGAAAGACATGTGTGAATGCGTGTGCCTTTGCTGAAGGTTGGGCGTTGGGCTGGTAACTCGGCACCATAAAAATCGACTGCCAATCATTAGCAGACCGGAGTTCCACTGTGGCGACCCCTAACCGGGAAAAGCCGAAAAGACAAACAACAACTGCTTTACTTCTACAATGATTATTTGGATTTTATTTTTACATTTTGAAGCACAACAATGCACAAACATTGATAGACATCTGCTAAACAAAGCAATACTGTCTCACAATGAAAAAAGACTTGGCATTAAAATTTCTCTGCCCTTCAAACTCACATTCATTGAAACAGCATTGAAACCCACACCACATCCAAAGAAAATGCATCTGGCCAGTGGTGGATAAAGATTACCTTTGGGCTGTTTTCAAATCATTGGCCCCTTGCACACAAAACAAGTAACATACATGTGCTCTTTTCTTTGATACACCTTCCCGGCTTTATTAAATTATATTCCTTGTATAATACAGCACACTTGTTAGACAGGGTTCATTTTAAATTTATTGTTTGAACATTTTTCCAGTAGGCTGTACTGTAGGCAATGAAGCAAAATGCATGAACCAATAATGACAAAACTGCCCAATTCAGAACATTTCCATCACAAATGTCTACTTCCACACCCACATTATAAATAGAATGACAGTAGTGTAAGCCATAGGCCTCTTGCACAGCTTCTTGCACTTATTTTTAATTTCATTTTTTTTGATGGGGGGGGGGGACAAAAGGCAAAAAAACAGGGAAAATTTTAAACATTGCTTGTATAATTTTGGAAAGTTGCTAGAATAAAATGTGTTACCACCATGCATTTCACTGACAAGTCTTGAACCCAGAACCCTGTGCACTACAGTCAGATCAACATACCACTATGCCAAATCAGCAGTTTCCTGAAAGATAGGAAGACTGAAACTTAAATGGCTATCATTTAGTGAATTCAGTTCTCACTTCTCACCATAGCTCTCAGCCTCTTAGCACAAAAACTTGTACGAAGCCAATAATGGGGGAATACAAAATCATTTCTCACTTCTCACCATAGCTATCAACCTCTTAGCATAAAAACTTGTACGAAGCCAATAATGGGGGAATACAAAATCATTTCTCACTTCTCACCATAGCTATCAACCTCTTAGCAAAAAAAACCTGGACAAAGCCAATAATGGGGGAATACAGCCCCAAAATAGGGACAAATTTCAAATAATTATCGTATAAACTTAGAAAATTGTTAGAATTAAAGGTGTTGTGTTGCCATTTATTTTCTGAAGAATATGAAGTCTGAAATTCAAATGCCTGTCATTATTTAATGAATTCAATCAAACCACAGATTTTATGAGGAACAGATCAAATTCACAAGTGGTGGTGGCTAGGGATTTTAGGTTCTTTTTACCATGTACCAAGGTACAGGGTTTGAGCCTGAGTACCTCTAGCCACCAGGTGTATTAAAATGGGGGTATTTTCACACACACACATGCACATATTCTGGTGTTGTGAGCTTTATGGTGTGTTGATTTGTCATAGGTTTGCAGATCGTAAATAGCTCTTCTAACAAACTACTGTGGGTGGTTTAAAATAAATATTGTAGGTAAGGAGCCTTAGCTCAATGACTTTTCACAAGTGCTAAAATAATCATGTAGAGCAGTGAAACATGATGGACTAATAAATAGTTTATAAATTTAGACATGTATGTATTTAAAGCTAGCAACAAAATAGCAGAAAGTAAGTTAACACAACATGCATTCTGTAGCAAATGAGATGAAAAACAAAGAAACAAATCATTTAGTAAATGCATGTTTTTTATCTGCATTAAGTATAAAAGTAGATTTCTTTAAAATGGCCAACAATTTTTGTTGTTAATGTGCAGTTGTCCTAGCACAGCTTGAAAGGGGATGGCACCTCTTAACCCCCCGCATGTCTACATGTAGTCATGTTATTTGAGGGGTGATAGCCCCCTTTAAAGTATTATTATGAAGAGTAAATATTGCATGGACTAAACTATGATCAGATAAAGGTCGCAGAAAGGAAACAGTGGCCATTTAATTAAAATAAGAGACCTCTTGACTTTAATTTACAGAAATTGTATATGTGCAAAATGTGATTTCCCTGGGTGTTTGTGGTTTTTGACTCTGGTGTTGCAGTGGGTGGACCTAGTTAGGCTCCTAGGAATATGTCATACCATATCACCTTGGTGGCCAGACAAAAAATTACTTTCTCTATGGAATACTTTGTTCCTTTTTCCTGGACACATTTAAAAGCTGCTAGTCCATCTCCTAAAATAAACAGGGCTTCCTTCCAAAACTGCAGTCATTCCCCTTTGAATACACAACATTGAAATCAGAAGATCACAAAGGGAATTTCTCCAAAATGAGTGTTTTATGCAGGAACAAGTCCCAGTACTCTCCATATGGAGGGTTGCACCCCTACTTCCTTTGCTACTTAATTTTTATAATTATCCTTGACATTGCTGTTACTTGCAGAAATGGTAAATGCTTAGTTTTTATGTTACAAAACAAATATTTGTTGTTTCTTTTCTTTGGCTACTTTTTGCTTCATTGGTAAATGCTACGCTATCAGTCAGCAGACTTTTGCAACCCAGGCCAATAAACAAATCTAAAACCTGTTGCTTTTTGTGAGTTAAAGACCTTAGCCATTATGCCAAACCCGTACCCTTTCAGCAAAAGCTACTGTTTTGAAAAAAAAAATCTTTAAAATTGTCTGGTGTGAGCACTCGTTTTTCAAACATGGCAATAACTTTATTATTTTTTTTCATCTGATTAAAGGTTTGGAAACCACAATTTTTATGAATGTATTTAAGACAGTGTTGCGGAATAAAGTACAGGTGATTCTAATCACTTTCAAAAAATCTACAAAAATTTAAAATTTCTGGTAATTTAAACACGTGAAAGTTGAGAAAGACAAGTAAAAGGGACAAAATCAGAATACACACACCCCCTTCCCCGAACTGTTTCAGAAACAATGAAAGTGTTTCCTTACTTTAGATAAACTGCAAGTCCGTTCCCACTCACTTGCATTTATAAATCCATTCATCTGATAAGGTCTCCAGAGTTAAATAATCTGTTCATCCGATAAGGTCTCCAGAGTTAAATCCGGTAGTGAGTGCCGTTCCCTCTCTCAGAGCATTTGAACAGCCAGGCCAGCCAGCCAGAAATGCATGCACAATGTGAGCTCCTTGAGCTCATTTCTGACAGGCTGGTAGCCTTGAGAGAGCTGACGTCATCGCGCACATGATGATGTCAGCTCAGTCAGAGCAAAAATTAAAAAAACAAAGAAAAAAATAGAAAATGAATGGGTGCCACTCGGGAATCGTGGCACCTCTTTATTTTAACCCCAAAACTTGGTAAAAACTGAGTAATTTGGTATGGTTGGGAGGTATGGAGTCCCCCTACTCCTGCTGTGCTGCTAACACTAGCTTCTATCATCTTTTCATATTTGTCTTTTCTCAAAGGTCCTTCTTGTTTTTCCAGACTGAGTACATATATTTCTCTGCAAATCACTTGGAAGAAGCTGACAGACTAATGACTGGATGCTTTTTGAGAGGAAAAAACTCAGTCCCTGTAGAAAGAGACTGATATTTCTTAGGAGTTAAATAAACACGGGTGTTTTCTACATCCTGTGTGCCAAACTAGTTTCTAAACATATTTCTGCAAGCTGTTGAGGGCTGGTGTCCTTCCTACTACTGGTGACCTCAGTTACGTTCTACAGATATCCAACAGCACTGGAAATCAAGACAGAAGGACAGAAATCAACTAGTGGTTAAGTCCCATGTACAGTAAATTATACTATGGCAACCTTACAAAGAATGTCCCTAACTTGTTTACATAACATTGCTGCTACAGAGACTAATAAAATAAAGATTGTACCTGACAGGAGAAAAGCTGGCTAAACCTCAAACATACAAAGGTACCAACTAACCCCTCCCTAGAACTCTGCAATTCAGATTGAGCTGCAGAGGAATGCAGTGGCATGACATACTGTGATTGAAGAAACTGACATATAAAGTAAACATCTAATGGACAAAGTGGAAATCCATAGAGATTCCACTTATTTTCCATCCATACCGCTTATCACCTGCAAGCACAAAATACTATAGTAACTCTGAGGAATTGGAAAGGCTCTGGAGGTCAAGTATTCAATACCGAGTCGGCATAGGAAACACCTTGCTAGGGTTCTGCTGTTAAAGAGTGTAGAAGGCATGACCAATATTGTTCAAGATTACGAAACACTTGACTATCCCTATTTTTTTCAATAATACCAATACCCTCTGGAGAGGTCACTGTACTAATACTGCTGCTCTCACATCAGCAATGATAAAACATTTCAGTCAATGGAAACAGGGCACCTCACAGACACAGTCTTCATTTATCTTTCCAAGGCTTTTGACTCAGTGAATCACGTTCTTTTGTTAAAGATTACTCCCTTTATAGTCTCAGCCCTCCTATCCAAAACTGATTGTCTGAGTACTGTGAAACCAATACTTTAGAACAGCCAAATGAGAGTGGACATTCACAGTTAAAACTGATAACCCACTTCTAACAGTGCAAGAATAATGAACTGGAAGATTCAACAGTATAATTAGTACTTTAATACAAAATAAAAAATAAAGTGAAAACACAATGAACAACTTGAGGCACATAACACTTTCTTAAGCCCTTTCATCTCAACACAGGAGACTTCTTTAGAAATATTGCCTATATTACATCATTTCCTTTTATAATCTTTCAAAAGGAAGATTTAAAGTGATGGTGCAGATTTAAAAAACAAAAATAAAAAAAAATTCCTTTCATTAAAATGCAATTAAATCTACTGTAAATATAAAAATGCATTCATCCAATAAGTGTTGGTTATAATAATAAGTAGAAATATACAGTAGAACAATAAGTTACTATCTAATTCCTAAAAACAGTATCTTAAAGAACCCTTTTATTTAGAATGATAAAGAATAAAAATAAAAATAAGTTGTTCACTATAAGCTGTTCCAAGCTTGAAAGCTAATCATTAAAACACACATTCATGCCACCTAAGAGTTCTCTGGTACTTGAATACATATACTCACAATTTATCTGTTCTAAGTTTCAAAACTGGCCATAAGGACAAGTTCACATTCAACCCTGGAGCTCTCTCTCTAACCTTAGCTGCCAGAGCAACTCTTTGTACTTTATTAAATTCTCCCATTCACCTCTCGTAGGGATTTTTGCAAAAATATCTATAATCCCAAAAGTGATCTTTTTATATTCCTTACAGCACTTTACATTTTTAGTCAAGGAGTTACTGAAGTTCATTTTTTAATATCATAATTATGTTTGTACATTCATTTTCTCAGTGGCTTCTCTGTCTTTCCCACACAAACCCCTCACACCCTGATCATCTTGCTAAATAGAAAGTACCTGCAGAGCCACAACTTCCATACCTAAACACAACTTTCAAATCCATTCTATTTAAAATGACATATTTGTCTTCATTAATATATGAACATTGCTTAAAATATATACATTTTTTTGTTCCTTTCTCCTTTTCAGTTTTATTTTTCTTATTACCTTCAAATAATTGCTTAAAATTCACCTATGTTTTATGAATAAAAAGTGGTTCTTTACCAATACTTCCCACTATATCTTTATTAGGTTCTAAGAATTTCCAGTTACTTTTTTATATTGTTTAACATTTCATTGAACATCACTGCACATGGTATTTCATAACTTTTTCTTTCAAACCTTTCATTCCTAATGTCTTCTTTCCTTTTATCTAATAATGGGGTAAACCTATTCTTCCTTCCTTAACTTCCTCAATAATCTCAACTACCATTTGATTGGGGTAGCCTCTTTCTAAAAGCATCACCTTCAATTTATCCATTTCCTCATCTAAATCATGAAGAATGGAAGTCATTCAAGCTACTTTAATAAATTGCCCTTTAACCAAATTCTTTTTTTTTTTTTTTTTTTTTTTCAAAACAGGTTTATTGTTTTAACATATAAGAGAAATATCATAACAATTTTATACAAGTAATTAAAAATAGGTATTATTATAATATTCAACAAAACAACTAAAGTATTTACAAAGACATCCACTACAATCAGAT
Organism: Protopterus annectens; assembly: GCF_019279795.1. Classification (NCBI taxonomy): domain Eukaryota; kingdom Metazoa; phylum Chordata; order Ceratodontiformes; family Protopteridae; genus Protopterus; species Protopterus annectens. The sequence continues at coordinate 1,836,575,975 of NC_056737.1, read as the reverse complement.
CAATTAATTAAACTAAAATACCATGCTATTGAAATTAAAATTTTTTTAACAAATTTTGTAAATTATCCCATACAATAAAATAAGATGTTTTTCTATTTGTTCTAGTCCTAATTGTGTTTATTTCCATATGGCACACTATATTCATAACATTTTTAAATTCATTGAACGAAGGAGGTGTATCTGAAATCCAATTTCTAGTTATTATTTTTCTAGCCACTGCTAGAATAGACCATAACAAGGGAAGCTTAACCTTTTTAACACTTTGAGGTACAGGTGTGTTGAATAATATAAGAGATTTAGAAATAATGAAATTATCTGTAAAAGAGCCTGCAAAAATTCATTAATTGACTTCCAGTATTCTTTCAATTTTATACAGTCATAAAACATATGAGCCCAGTCAGCATTAATTTCTACATTACATCTCTTACATAGATTATCTTTATTATTTATTTTATTCATCATCAAAGGTGTATAAAAGATCTATGTAAAATTTCCATGTATAAAGTCTCCAGACAATGGAAGACGTAGTTCTATAAGCAGATTCAATATATATTGTTTATCTTGTTGATTTGGTGGGTCCCCATTAATAGAAGTGAAATAATTCCAGTATGAATCTACACTGTAAAAAGTTTCTTGTCTGATAACTTTATGTATGTATGAGAGTTTACCTTTATCAGAAACTTTATGTTGTAAATTTAATATCAAGTAATCAATCAGTGTTGGAATAGATTCTTTAACAGTTATAGACATTAAATCTATTTTATTAATGAGATGTTGTCTAAAGGTCTGAACCTCTAACCAGCAAGTTTCTCTTAGATCAAATTCTTGTTTTAAGAAATCTAGATTTTTAACTTTATTATCAGATATCAACTGATACCAGTACTTTAGATCATTATCTATAGCTAAATGAGTTCCTTCAGATGTAGATGACAAAAGCATACCCTGAGTATACATTATAGGAAATACAATAAAATTCCATTCCCTATACTTAGGGTGCATGAATATAAAGTTCACGATAACTAATAATAATATTTAATGGGTAACAAACCATATGTTTAGGTGTAATAGGTGAAGTACAAAATTCCTTTAGTAACCATAACATGGAGTTATTTACAATCATATTTTTATGTGTTAAGGAGATTTTCATGAAGTGTATACTAATTAGCTCCCAATAATCTTTCCATTTTGTGACATATGACTGATCTATTAATAAAGTAATAACTTTTACAATAGAAGAGATAGTATATAAATTAAAGTCTGGAAAAGAAATACCCCCTTGAGACCAGCTATTAGTATGTTTCTTTAATGCAATCCTAGGTCTATTAGGTGCCCATAAGAAATTTAACATTAGTGTGTTCAGTTTCTTGATAATTATTTTTGTAGGTGG